>NC_051106.1:857500-982500 GCF_901709675.1 Syngnathus acus | reverse complement strand
GCACAATAATGACAAACGAATGGGCATACGAGACCAACCTCAGGAGGTCCCTGGAAGGAGTATGCATAGAGGACGGGCTGGATCATGATGAGCGCCTGCGTTAGCTCCTGCCGGTTGAACTGGTGTCGGTAGTACGAGCTCTCGTCTGGACTGTTATTGAACACCTGCAGGAAGGGTGAGCGCCTCAGGTGGAACATGAACTGAAAGGGAGCGCACACACATGCCGTCAGTCAGGACGAGGCGGGAGCCTGCCTCGCGTTGCCTCGCGTCGCACTGCCTCGCGTCGCCTCGCGTCGCCTCGCGTCGCGTTGCGTCGCGTTGCCTCGCGTTGCCTCGCGTCTCACCTGAGGGTACAGCGAGAACGTCTCGGAGAACCTGAAGGAGTTGGGATCATCTTTGTGGTAATCGCCAAACTTTTGACACTGGTGGGAAAACAACGGTTGAGCATCTCTCTCTCTCAGTACTCTACTGCCCCCGGGTGGCCAAAAGGAGTAGCACAATGTGCATTTGAATCAAAGCAACACAAAATTGCAAATTCAGTCCATCGGCGCGCTTTGAGAAAGAGCAACACTGGCCAGTGATATTTTGCAAATGAAAAATGTAATGGATTCAACTTGGACTTACTTATTGCTATAAGTACGCCGATGAACTTGAGAGCAAAAGGCGAGCGGTGATGGGCGGGCAAGCACTGACCAGTCTGATGAGTTGTCTGTCCAGCCACCTGAGGACGTCGGGCCCCTCCTCCGTCTCGGCGCGGTACACAGCCAGCCGGGCCATCAAGATGGCTGCAGCCTCTTGATCGAAAGACGCGGCGATGCTTTGGATCTGCGTCTGAGCATCCGCCCAGCTGCCGCACACGTATAGTCACGTGACGTTTGAACTCGTCTTTTTCAGGCCCAATACGTTATCAATCGATCACTGATATTTGGAGCCGATATTTGGTTGCAAAGAATAGTGAGAATTTTTTTGTTGATCAATACAAACTCCCCACTGGCCGAAACAGACTCTGTGCTATTTTTTTTTTTAACTAGGGCAGAAGGGCCTTTTTCTGCCAGACAATAAAAAGAAATTAACGACCGTGGCAGAAACCTGCTTTAAATAAGGTGATTGGGAGAGGAGGGATCAACGTGGCACTCACTGAGCAAAACAGCAATTTGATAGCTTAACAAATAAAAATAATGTGATATGTAAAGTGTGCTAACTATGCAAAAGCGGGTCATGTACGTTTTTGGCAGTGTGGTAATCCAGGAGTGAGCGTGTGCGCGACTTACTTCCTGGCGATGGTGGTCACGCGTATGCGTCGCTGGCCCGACGCGTGCTGGTATTGCGTGACGAACTGCAGAGCGCCACGCCCGCCTTGAGGGATGGGGGCGTTGTGCTGATAACACACACGCACGCACACGCACGCACACGCACGCACGCACATGCACGCACATGCACGCACGCACACGCGCATGCACGCACGCACGCACGCACGCACGCACGCACGCACGCACGCACGCACACACACACGCACACACGCACACACGCACACACACACACACACACACACACACGCATACACACGCATACAAAACACAAAAATCCAACTGAACGGTGGGAAGACAAAGTGTACACACTCCTGGTCAAATGCTAGTTTGTGTGAGAAATAAAAACTCTTTCCATCGTCAATGTGTCCTATAACCTGTGCGACACATACAAATTTCTAATAAGTTTTTGTTTGTGCGTTTTGTTTCTGCTGGCCGAGTGTGTTGTGCGTCACGTCCTTACCTGATTGACCACCTCAAAGTAGAGCGCTAGTGTGGTGCTGGGGTCCAAACCGCACATTTTCCACTGGCACGTTCCTCCGCAGCCGATCTCCTGCCGCAAACATGAAGTCAAGGTCAGCAGAGGCAGGGGGCGGGGGCAGCAAAGGAACATGACCATACGTTTTCGGAGACGCAGGGCCCTTTGGCGTTGAGGGACACGCAGGGTCCGATGGCTCCGGACACTTTCACCTCCCTGGACGTCTGAAGGGAAAAGGATCATTTCTCTTGACAGCAATTCGGCAAGCTCCTCCCTGCTTGTCGCTTGGCCATAAATGTGGTGGCGGGAAAAGGGCGAGGCCGGGGGCCATACCTTGACCTCCAGCGCAGCAGCAAAGGCCATCTTGAAGGCGCCTTGAACGTCTTTGGAGAAAACTCTCTGAAATGTTTGCTTGAACAACGACGTGTTGAACGAGTCCGCCATCACCATGTAGCCTCTACACGCCCGCATGCGCACAGGTTTGGAGTTGCAACACAGAATGACAGTTTTACAATGGGAAGGGTTCAAAAGAGGCCAGTGTGTGTGCGCGCGCGTGTGTACCCCGTGTTGTTGGCACAGCACTTCATCTCCAGGAGCCCGGTCTGGTCGAGCGCACACGCGTAGATGTCCATCACGTGACCGCTAGCCGATGCCCTGCTAGCCAGCGACTCGTAATGCTACCGCGCACAAATCCGCAGGTCAGCTAGGCGGCGCGGGACGCCAACACTAAGAAGCCGGCGTTCTCACCTTGGCGGCCTTCTTCATGAACTTGGCGTTGCCCTTTTCGATGTCGTGCCAAGACCTGATGGGGGTCTTCAGCTCGTCGCCCACCACCATGCCGGGACCGTGCGTGGCCGGACCCCCGATGAAGGTCATGATGCGCGCGCCCGTGTTGGGGAAAGTGCACTGGTACAACAACGGACATCAACATGTCAACGTTTACTTTTGTCTAAATGAAGCTCCTATGAAGCTCCTCAACTCAATTAGACGCTTCCTTGACAGGAAGATTCCACACAATGGTTGCAAAGCACGACTTTGGTCAAAGTGGAGTCAACAGTTTCCTTCAGCTGAACACTACTTTTGTCCAAATAGAGCTCCCCAACTCACTTCAACCCAGGGGGTGGCAAAGCACTGTCTTTGTCCAAATGAAGCCCATCTACTCAATTCAAAGTACAAAGTAGTTCCTCGGCACCAAGACGGCACAAGGTAATGGGCAAACACTCCTATCTAAATAGAGCTCATTAATTCACTTGCTGCCGAGAACCGACATCCCGTCAACCAGGGTGGCGAGGAGCCAGTGAGGAAACGTGCTGAAATGGCGACCGCTCACCTCCAGCAGGCCGACGGCAATGGACATGGCCACGCCCAGGGAGCGCAGGGGCCGCTTGCCCTGGACCACGGGCCAAGAGTCGCGCTGCAGCTCCCCCAGCAGGTCAGTCAGGTTCATGTCCACCTTCTGGACTGGCTGCAGGAACCTGGAAGCGAGCACACGCCAAAGTGTTTGGTCTGCAACGTTTCCACGCAGCGCCGGCGCACCGCACCTGTTGTACTGCGGCTGTTGGGGCGCTTGCGATCCTCGTGCCTGGGAAGAGGCCGCCGGTTTGGCCAGCCCCAGCATCTCCTGCGCATTGCCCACAATGCACAGCACATTAGCACAGCTCCCACGGAGCATTAGCAACACAATTGGCATCCAGCTATTAGGAGAATTTGAGTCGCGTCCATGATTATAGCCTGTGAGCATCACCAACCAGCACCATCTGCTTGGTTAGAGTCCGCTTGTTTGCGTACCTGCAGCTGCTTGGCGCTGAGGTCTTTGGTGCCTTTGAAGACATAACTCTTAGAGATGCCCTCGCAACCCAGTTCGTGTACGTGGACGATGCGGCCGAAGGTGATGAGACCCACCAGAGCCGTGGGGGGCAGCAGAGACAAGGACATCTGCAGAGACTCCTTCAGTGCCTGCAGGTCCTCCTCCTCCATGCATGTGTCCACCACATACAGGAAGACCAGTGGCATCTGGGGGCCACGCTGAGCGATGCCGACGACGCAACACAGAGCTTGTTACTAATTATTTTGAAACCATCTCTTTATTATTTGACATTGGATTGCACAACGGGCCTTTCAATTCATCTTTCAAGTATTTTGATGTCCACAAAACGAGAGAAAGTTCTCGGTTGGGTTCTGGTGCAGCTCACCTGAACCACATACTCGATGGTGGAGAACTGAGGCAGCAGTTCGGCCGGCTGGTTCACCTCCGAGATTCCCGAGTAGGACGGTGGGAACTAAGAGGAGTGGCGAGAGGACGAGCAATACGGTGAGTCGAAAGCGGGACTTGGGCAGCTGAGAGAACTGGAAGGGGAATCGGTACCTGGTTCCTCTGGTAGCAGAAGTTGCACGCCCACAGCTTGGCCCGGTAGTCCACTTGACTGTAAGACAAGGACAGAACGTGGCACCACTGATTGAACATGGGTCAGCATTTAAAAAAAATTCTGACTCAAATCTGAAGCTGTGAAATTTTGTTGAAGTGTGCATCTGCTTCTGTGTATGTGTGTTACTGTTGGTCATGCATGTGAGTGTGATTGTGCGTGTGCGCGCATACCAGAGCGGGTTGAGCACGGCACGGCACGTGGCGCGGCTGCAGAGCACAGGCTCGTACTGGATGGGCGGCAGGTCAGGTCGCTCCTTGAGGGGCGTAAAGAGGGCGGCGACGGGCACCACCATGCGCGTAGCCTCCAGTCGGCTGGACGGCCAAACGTTCCAGCTGAAGCGCACACCATCGCGCTCCTCGTTCTGGGCGATGTATTCAGGGAAGGTCGCCATGGTAAAGCCGACCGACTCCGCCTGCGACGGTCAATTTTTTAGCAACGCCACGGTGTGCTCGTCACACACTTGTCTCTCACGTGTGCGGACATAGAGTTTTCATTCAGAGAAGCAGAAACACAGAGTACACTTACACACTCACAACACACAGAGTACACTTACACACTCACGCACAACACACAAAGTACACTTACACACTCACACACAGACACATACCGTATTTATTCTAATTATCGCCCATAATCTAATAATCGCCCAGTGTGTGTTAGCGGTGACATAAATAAAAAACATTGATACCTCTAATTATCGCCCATGCTACTAAAAATTCCCCCCAAAACTTACGTTTTTCTCCGCGACCGCATGCCGACGTCATTGCGCAAGTTTAAATATGACTGATTTGACAGCACGTCAAATGTCCCTTTTAAATTGTTTTTCTCCATAAACTATGATACAATTACACTCGTCACGCCGCTACAATATCCTCACACAATTACGTTATCGGGGCGTGCGCTCGAACAAGACGATCGCGATAACATGCTGTGCGACGGTAATGTGTCGCATCGATGGAGCGTCAATTGACGCACCCCGCTGTTAGAGGTAGATCAAAACAGCCGCTACTACATAAGGAAAATATACATATTACCGCACATTTCAGTGCCCCTTGGCGATCGGACAAAAAGTGTTCTCTATTAATCGCCCACCCCCATGTTGGACATAAACCTTCTCTAATTATCGCCCTGGCGATAATTAGAATAAATACGGTACTTGCTCAATCGTGCACATTCAATGTAGGATGACCAATCGTCCTCTTTTTCCCGGACATGGCCTACTTTTGAGACCTACAAAAAATGCCAGGGGGGAATTTTCTGGGATTTTGTTCGACTGCCTCAAACATAATACATGTACAGTACATTGTCAACAGAATTGCCACTCCGTTCCATTTCACTCAATTCCAGGTTTTTCTGTATCGTTCGCAAATAAGTCACGCTCTTCTCCTCAAATCTAGTCACTTTGCTACGAAGTAGGGTGGGCTGGCCAGTCTACACCGAGTGTTTACAAGCAATGCCGAAACGACAACGCACGTTCACGGAGGAGTTGACTAAAAACTTGCCGTGCTTTCGCCAGGGAAGCTGAGCGCTTAACATGTAAGGCAGGCCCTTATGTGTCTGTGGCAAATAAAGGTGCCAATGCACCCCGCAAGAAGGAGCCCTTTTATTCTATCCCGGTGAATGAAAGGGTAGCCTCCCTCCGCCTTCGGGTGGGGGGGACTGGTCCTGACTGTTGTTTGTGTCTATGCACCAAACAGCAGCTCAGAGTACCCACCCTTTTTGGAGTCCTTGGAGGAAGTGCTAGAGAGCGCTCCTTCTGGGGACTCCATTGTTCTACTGGGTGACTTCATTGCTCACGTGGGCAATGACAGTGAGACCTGGAAGGGCGTGACTGGGAGGAACGGCGCCCCCGATTGAACCCGAGTGGTGTTCTATTATTGGACTTCTGTGCTCGACATGGATTGTCAATAATGAACACCATGTTCAAACATAAGGGTGTCCATGTGTGCACTTGGCACCAGGACACCCTAGGCCGCAGTTCGACGATCGACTTTGTAGTCGTGTCATCGGATTTGCGGCCGCATGTTTCGGACACTCGGGTGAAGAGAGGGGCGGAGCTGTCAACTGATCACCACCTGGTGGTGGGTTGGCTCCGATGGTGGGCGAAGATGCCGATCCGACCTGGCAGGCCCAAACGTACTGTGAGGGTCTGCTGGGAACGTCTGGCAGAATCCCCTGTCCGGAAGAGCTTCAACTCCCACCTCCGGCAGAGCTTTTCCCACGTCCCGGAGGAGGCGGCGGACATTGAGTCCAAGTGGACCATGTGCCGTGCCTCCATTGTTGAGGCAGCTGACTGGAGCTGTGGCCGTAAGGTCGTTGGTGCCTGTCGTGGCGGCAATCCCCGAATCCGCTGGTGGACACCGGCGGTAAGGGATGCCGTCAAGCTGAAGAAGGGGTCCTATCGGGCCGTTTTGGCCTGCGGGACTCCGGAGGCAGCCGACAGATGGTGGCCACGCGGAACGCGGCTTCTGCGTTTGCTGAGGCAAAAACCCGGGCGTGGGAGGAGTTTGGCGAGGCCATGGAGAATGACTTCCGGATGGCTTCGAGGAAATTCTGGTCCGTCATCCGGCGTCTCAGAAGGGGGAAGCAGTGCACCGTCAACACTGTTTACAGTGGAGATGGCGTGCTGCTGACCTCGACTCGGGACGTCGTGAGTCGGTGGGGAGAATACTTCGAAGACCTCCTCAATTCCACTGACACACCTTCCATTGTGGAAGCAGGGCCTGGAGACCCTGAGGTGGACTCTCCAATCTCTGGGGTCCAAGTCACTGAGGTAGTTAAAAAACTCCTCGGAGGCAAGGCCCCAGGGGTGGATGAGATTCGCCCGGAGTTTTTAAAGGCTCTGGATGTTGTGGGGCTGTCATGGCTGACACGCCTCTACAACATTGCGTGGACATCGGGGACGGTGCCTCTGGATTGGCAGACGAGGGTGGTGGTTCCCCTCTTTAAGAAGGGGGACCGGAGGGTGTGTTCCAATTACAGGGGAATCATACTCCTCAGCCTCACTGGTAAGGTCTATTCAGGGGTGCTGGAGAGGAGGGTCCGTTGGGAGGTCGAACCTCGGATTCAGGAGGAGCAGTGTGGCTTTCGTCCTGGCCGTGGAACAGTGGACCAGCTCTACACCCTCGGCAGGACCTTCGAGGGCGCATGGGAGTTCGCTCAACCAGTCCACATGTGTTTTGTGGACTTGGAGAAGGCGTTCGACCGTGTCCCTCGAGAAGTTCTGTGGAGGGTGCTTCGGGAGTACGGGGTGCCGAGCCAACTGATAAGGGCGGTTCGGTCCCTGTATCACTGATGCCAGAGTTTGGTCCGCATTTCCGTCAGTAAGTCGGATTCGTTTCCAGTGAGGGTTGGACTCCACTAAGGCTGCCCTTTGTCACCGATTCTGTTCATAACTTTTATGGACAGAATTTCTAGGCGCAGCTGAGGCGTTGAGGGTGTCCGGTTTGGGGACCTCAGCATTGCGTCTCTGCTGTTTGCAGACGACGTGGTGCTGTTGACTTCTTCAAGCCGTGATCGCCAGCTCTCACTGAGCGGTTCGCAGCAGAGTGTGAAGCGGTCGGGATGAGGGGAAGCACCTCCAAATCCGAGTCCATGGTCCTCGGTCGGAAAAGGGTGGAATGCCCTCTCCGGATCTGGGATGAGATCCTGCCCCAAGTGGAGGAGTTCAAGTATCTTGGGGTCTTGTTCACGAGTGAGGGTAGGATGGAGCGCGAGATCGACAGGCGTATCGGTGCAGCGTCGGCAGTAATGCGGACTCTGTACCGGTCCGTCGTGGTGAAGAGAGAGCTGAGCCAAAAGACAAAGCTCTCAATTTACCGGTCGATCTACGCTCCTACCCTCACCTATGGTCACGAGCTATGGGTCGTGACCGAAAGAATGAGATCCCGGCCGAAATGAGTTTCCGCCGCAGGGTGTTATATCTTATCTCCCTTAGAGATAAGGTGAGAAGCTCGGTCATCCGGGAGAGACTCGGAGTAGAGCTGCTGCTCCTCCACGTTGAGAGGAGCCTGATGAGGTGGCTCGGGCATCTCATCAGGATGCCTCCTGGACGCCTCCCTGGGGAGGTGTTCCGGGCATGTCCCACCGGTAGGAGACCCCGTGGACGACCAGGACGCGCTGGAGAGACTGTCTCTCAGCTGGCCTGGGAACGCCTTGGGATCCCCCGGGATGAGCTGGATGAAGTGGCTGGGGAGAGGGAAGTCTGGGAGTCCCTCCTAAAGCTGCTGCCCCCGCGACCCGACCCTGGATAAGCGGAAGAAAATGGATGGATGGGCCAATAAATGCAATCGCTATATAGTCATGTCATTGTGTCATAACATGCACTGATACACTGATGAATTTCCCCCCCTCCCCCCAATAAAGGTGTCCTCTTTTTCAGAAACCCAAATTATGGTCAACCTAGCCCACATTCTCACACGCAGACATTATTAAGGCGCATCATGCATACGCCTACATTTACGTCACAATGAATAAAACCTAAAACTAATGACAACCCTAAAACGACTCCACACTCGCGTCAGTCGTGTGACGTCACATAATTCTCCCACTTTCATTCACGATCATTTTGACAGCTCGGACGTAGTTAAAACATCTCAGTGAGTCATCCACGTGGACGTCGACAGCCCAAGATACACCTATGACTGAAACGAAGCCTTTAAAATGTTCCTCGACTGACTTGACATGCGAGTTAGCCGCTGCACCAGCAAGCTAACAGATATCTAGCAAGCTAGCCCGGCTCGCTGCTGAGAATAAAAGACAAGCGGAGCACAAAAAGCAGCCCAAGAGAAACGTCACTCACCGCTTGTCCCGTTCGCTCCTGCAACCCGCTCGCTATTCACGAGTTCACTTTTCACGCGTTCACTTTGAACGCCAGATCGGTGCGGCGGTCACTCGAGTGGGCGTGAGGAGAGGGGTTCCCGGTGCGCGCGCATGTGCGCGTGAGCTTGACAACGAAGCAAAACAACATGGCGACGCTGCCACGTCAAGACAAAGATTGTACGGAGAGCAAAGAAGAGAGACAACTCGCTCCATCAACTATTCGGGAGCCCAAAATGCCCCGCCTGAGTTCCATCCATCCAACCATTGTCTGTACCGCTGCAGGGCTGTCAAACTCATTTTTGTCGCGGGCAGCATTGTAGTCATAGTTACCCTTGGAGGGCCATTATGACGGTCAACGTCTTCTATATACATACACAACAAACTGATGAATAACTAGTTTTGAGATTAGTTTTTAAACTAGTTTTGAGACTAGTAAAATCAGTTCAAATTGTTTAAAAAGATGAATCGTAATAAAAATTGCAAGTGAAGGAATGGGGTCGAAATACAAAAAGTCCTGCCTAGCTACAAAAACAGATATGCTCAAACCTCATTGAATAAAGTACATAAGCAGACAAGTATATTCACATATTAAATCAATAAAAGAAACATTTTAAGCATATAATTATACCTACACACCAAATCAATAAAGAAGACATAACTAGACATTTTTGATAGGAGGTCAAAGGTTTTTATAACTTTATGATCTGATATGTACGTATTTCTGAGCACTTTGAAATAACAAATGTTTTTTGATATATTGCCTGAATAGCTTAATGACCCTTAAGGAACTGTTTAATGCATGCCTGATGTTTTTCTAAATCACGGACACTGCCAAAGTCGTCTAAAAAAGTTCAGTACTTGATTATATCTTATGTTTTGACTAATGCTAGACGCCAGTTTTCGATTACTACTGAACGTTCTGGACAGAGGGAAATATTTTGCCTAACAAAGAAAATATATGGTTGGAGGCATGATTAAACTAAGAATATGATGACGTAAGTGGAGTATCAAAAGGAGAAACAAACAAAAACATGGTAAGTGGTGAGTACAAACTTTGCATAGTCAGGGAACATTAATAAATTGATGATGTCACAGCCAAAAGCTCACATAATTCCGTACAAAATGACAAAATTGAAAGAATGATGAATGGGCGGTGTGCGACAGTGGGCGAAGTGGATGTATGTGCAAGAATGGTTTACAGCAGGGGTCTCAAACTCCAGTCCTCGGGGGCCTCGTTAAACACACCTGACTCAATTATCAGGCTCCTGCAGAACGTGAGGATGAACTGATCATTTGAATCAGGTGTGTTTAACGAGGGAAACTTGGAAAACATGTAGGAATGCGGCCCCCGAGGACTGGAGTTTGAGACCCCTGGCTTACAGGAAGGACATTTGGAGATAGAACCGGTAGAGGTGCCAGAGGAAGAGCGGCAGGAGGAAGACTACCAAGAACCCGGCCAAAGGTGATCGCCAAGGCCGAAAGACGGGATGGAAGACAACAGACCCCACACACACCGAATCGCCCATAATCAGCACCCACCCCCACGGAACCAGCTCTCACCGAACCAGCACCCACCCCCATGGAATCAAACTCTCCTGCGAACTTGCCACACACCCTGACTCATCACCCATCAAACTTGGCCCACACTGGCATGTGCAACTGAATATAAGCTGACCAAAGAACCTTGAACGTTGCCTTTTCTGAATGGAGACTTTCTGCTCTTGAGCATGGTCGCACGAAAGGCCCAGCGCTGTATTGTACTTTCCTGAAAACAGAGCTTTCTTAACAAGAATTGTGATTGAACTCAACCAACCTGTGTAAGTCTAAATTTTGTTTCGGTGTCTTAGCCTTTTCCTAAAACTGAAGAAATCCCTGCCTGGGAGAGGCACTGATGAGAGGATTAGTAGATTAGTCTCCCTTAATCAATGGATGGCTGGGTTCTGTAAAAAGCAGGGACTGTATTTTATAGATAACTGGTCCTCCTTCTGGGGCCGCCCCAACCGGCGCCTTCATCCTAACCGTGAAGGCGCCTTCACTCTTTCTAGGAATATAGATTACTATTTGAGCCACTCATGACAGGTCACTTTAGAGCAGGCCGGGGCACAGGTCATTAGACCACTTGTTAGGATGGGTTTGGAGTCTGTTAAGTTCAAGTTCACTAGCGCTAGGCTAGACTTCCAGCATGCACATACGTAGCTCCTTGTGTAGACTAGAGCGTCACAGTTTGAATAGTGCTACAGTACACGTGAACACACTTTCTACTAGGGTAGTAGACAAATCCAATCACTCCACCCCGACCGGTATCGCTGATGAAACGGTGCCTGTTTCAGATAATTTTGTATGTGTAACAAATATTTACTATCAAATCCCCACGGTCGTATCGTCCCACCGCGCTAATAAACATTTGAGAGGTGATGTCAGGCCTAGAGAACACAATCTTACTCGCATTTCGTTTAAAAATCCTTCGATAGATACGAACCCTGATCGACCGATTACACTTAAACTCGGTTTTATGAATATTAGATTGCTTCATATGAAAGCAGTTTCGTTAATGACCTCATCACGGAACATAATCGAAACGTTTTTGTTCTTTGCGAGACCTGGTTAAAACCTAATGAACTGCTGCCGCTTAATGAGGCCTCGCCTCCAAATTTTGTGAGCTCGCATGTGGCGCGTCCTCGAAAAAAGGGTGGGGGTGTCGCCCTCATCTCAAATTCCGATCTTAGATTTAGGCCTCGTTCGATTAACGTATTTAAAACATTTGAAGTTCTCACTGTCCGATCCATCGCTTTACGGTCATTTTATCCATCCATCCATCCATCCATCCATCCATCCATCCATCCATCTTCTTCCGCTTATCCGGGGTCGGGTCGCGGGGGCAGCAGCTTCAGGAGGGACTCCCAGACTTCCCTCTCCCCAGCCACTTCATCTAGCTCATCCCGGGGGATCCCAAGGCGTTCCCAGGCCAGCCGAGAGACATAGTCTCTCCAGCGCGTCCTGGGTCGTCCCCGGGGTCTCCTACCGGTGGGACATGCCCGGAACACCTCCCCAGGGAGGCGTCCAGGAGGCATCCTGATGAGATGCCCGAGCCACCTCATCTGGCTCCTCTCAACGTGGAGGAGTAGCGACTCTACTCCGAGTCTCTCCCGGATGACCGAACTCCTCACCCTATCTCTAAGGGAGAGCCCGGACATCCTGCGGAGAAAACTCATTTCGGCCGCTTGTATCCGGGATCTCGTTCTTTCGGTCACGACCCATAGCTCGTGACCATAGGTGAGGGTAGGAGCGTAAATCGACCGGTAAATTGAGAGCTTTGCCTTTTGGCTCAGCTCTCTCTTTACCACGACGGACCGGTACAGAGTCCGCATTACTGCCGACGCTGCACCGATCCGCCTGTCGATCTCGCGCTCCATCCTCCCCTCACTCGTGAACAAGACCCCAAGATACTTAAACTCCTCCACTTGGGGCAGGATCTCATCCCCGATCCGGAGAGGGCATTCCACCCTTTTCCGATCGAGGACCATGGACTCGGATTTGGAGGTGCTGACCCTCATCCCGACCGCTTCACACTCGGCTGCGAACCGCTCCAGTGAGAGCTGGAGATCACGGCCTGAAGAAGCCAACAGCACAACGTCGTCTGCAAAAAGCAGAGACGCGATGCTGAGGTCCCCAAACCGGACACCCTCAACGCCTCGGCTGCACCTAGAAATTCTGTCCATAAAAATTATGAACAGAATCGGTGACAAAGGGCAGCCTTGGCGGAGTCCAACCCTCACTGGGAACGAATCCGACTTACTGCCGGAAATGCGGACCACACTCTGGCATCGGTGATACAGGGACCGAACCGCCCTTATCAGTTGGCTCGGTACCCCGTACTCCCGAAGCACCCCCCACAGAACCTCCCGAGGGACACGGTCGAACGCCTTCTCCAAGTCCACAAAACACATGTGGACTGGTTGGGCGAACTCCCATGCACCCTCGAGGATCCTGTTGAGGGTGAAGAGCTGGTCCACTGTTCCACGGCCAGGACGAAAGCCACACTGTTCCTCCTGAATCCGAGGTTCGACCTCCCGACGGACCCTCCTCTCCAGCACCCCTGAATAGACCTTACCAGGGAGGCTGAGGAGTGTAATTCCCCTGTAATTGGAACACACCCTCCGGTCCCCCTTCTTAAAGAGGGGAACCACCACCCCAGTCTGCCAATCCAGAGGCACTGTCCCCGATGTCCACGCGATGCTGTAGAGACGTGTCAGCCATGACAGCCCCACAACATCCAGAGCCCTTAAGAAATCCGGGCGGATCTCATCCACCCCCGGGGCCTTGCCACCGAGGAGTTTTTTAACTACCTCAGTGACTTCAACCCCAGAGATTGGAGAGTCCGCCTCAGAGTCCTCAGGCCCTGCTTCCACAATGGAAGGCGTGTCGGTGGAATTGAGGAGGTCTTCGAAGTATTCTCCCCACCGACACACGACGTCCCGAGTCGAGGTCAGCAGCACGCCATCTCCACTGTAAACAGTGTTGACGTTGCACTGCTTCCCCCTCCTGAGACGCCGGATGGTGGACCAGAATTTCCTCGAAGCCGTCCGGAAGTCATTCTCCATGGCCTCGCCGAACTCCTCCCACGCCCGGGTTTTTGCCTCAGCAACCGCCGAAGCCGCGTTCCGCTTGGCCATCCGGTACCTGTCAGCTGCCTCCGGAGTCCCGCAGGCCAAAACGGCCCGATAGGACTCCTTCTTCAGCTTGACGGCATCCCTTACCGCCGGTGTCCACCAGCGGGTTCGGGGATTGCCGCCACGACAGGCACCAATGACCTTACGGCCACAGCTCCGGTCGGCCGCCTCAACAATGGAGGCGCGGAACAAGGTCCACTCGGACTCAATGTCCCCCGCCTCCCCCGGGACGTGGGAAAAGCTCTGCCGGAGGTGGGAGTTGAAGCTCTTCCTGACAGGGGATTCCGCCAGACGTTCCCAGCAGACCCTCACAGAACGTTTGGGTCTGCCAGGTCGGACCGGCATCTTCCCCCACCATCGGAGCCAACCCACCACCAGGTGGTGATCAGTTGACAGCTCCGCCCCTCTCTTCGCCCGAGTGTCCAAAACATGCGGCCGCAAATCCGATGACACGACTACAAAGTCGATCATCGAACTGCGGCCTAGGGTGTCCTGGTGCCAAGTGCACACATGGACACCCTTATGTTTGAACATGGTGTTCATTATTGAAAATCCGTGTCGAGCACAGAAGTCCAACAATAGAACACCGCTCGGGTTCAGATCGGGGGGGCCGTTCCTCCCAATCACGCCCTTCCAGGTCTCACTGTCATTGCCCACGTGAGCATTGAAGTCACCCAGTAGAACGACGGAGTCCCCAGAAGGAGCGCTCTCCAGCACTTCCTCCAGGGACTCCAAGAAGGGTGGGTACTCTGAGCTGCCGTTTGGTGCATAGACACAAACAACAGTCAGGACCCGTCCCCCCACCCGAAGGCGGAGGGAGGCTACCCTCTCGTTCACCGGGGTGAACCCCAATGTGCAGGCGCCCAGCCGGGGGGCAATAAGTATACCCACACCTGCCCGACGCCTCTCACCGTGGGCAACTCCAGAGTGGAAGAGAGTCCAGCCCCTCTCGAGAGGGCTTGTACCGGAACCCAAACTGTGTGTGGAGGCAAGTCCGACTATATCTAGTCGGAACTTTTCTGCCTCGCACACCAGCTCGGGCTCCTTTCCAGCCAGAGAGGTGACATTCCATGTCCCAAGAGCCAGCTTCTGCAGCCGGGGATCAGACCGCCAAGGTCCCTGCCTTTGGCCGCCGCCCAGCTTGCAATGCACCCGACCCCTTTGGCCCCTCCCACAGGTGGTGAGCCCATGGGAAGGGGGACCCACGTTTCCTTTTCGGGCTGAGCCCGGCCGGGCCCCATGGGCGAAGGCCCGGCCACCAGACGCTCGCCTTCGAGCCCCGCCTCCAGGCCTGGCTCCAGAGGGGGGCCCCGGTGACCCGCGTCCGGGCGAGGGAAAACGTGATCCATTAATTTTTATCATCATAAGGGGCTGATGAGCCGTGCTTTGTCTGGCCCCTCACCTAGGACCCGTTTGCCATGGGTGACCCTACCAGGGGCATGAAGCCCCAGACAACATGGCTCCTAGGATCATAGGGGCACGCAAACCCCTCCACCACGATAAGGTGACGACTCACGGAGGGGGGTCATTTTATCTTGCTGTTATTTACCGTCCACCCGGGGCTTACTCTGGCTTCCTGGATGAATTTTCAGAATTTGTGGCTGATCTAGTGACAAATGCGGATAATATAATAATCATGGGCGATTTCAATATCCACATGAATTCACCGTCAGAGCCACTTACTTCGGCGTTTCAGACTTTAACTGATACGTTTGGTTTTTCGCAAGCCGTACAGGCAGCAACGCATAAGAATGGAAATACCTTAGACCTGGTATTATCCCGAGGACTTGCAACCTCAAATATAACAGTACTGCTATACACTACTGTTTTGTCTGATCATTACTTAATAAAATTTGAAATTTTAGCTCTTTGTCAAAGACAAGAGAGCAATCAGATTTATAGCAGCCGTAATATTAACTCCATGACTGCAACTGCGCTATCTGAGTTACTGTCGCCGGCAACTGCCATATTTCCCGCATATATCGGCTCTATTGATAATCTTATATAATCTTACATTGTTAAATGCCATCGACTGTGGCGCCGCTATGTCTGAAAACTAGCCGTAGATTGCCTACTCCGTGGTTCACAGATGAAACACGTACGCTTAAGCAATTATGTAGAAAGCATGAGCGCAGATGGTGTTTAACCAAACTTGAGGTTTTCCATCAGGCATGGCATGACAGCCTCCTGAAATATAAAGATGCGCTTATCTTAGCAAAAACTCATTATTTTTCGCAAGTCATCAATCTCAATAAAAACCATCCTAAATACCTATTTGATACAGTGACAAAGCTAACACTACGCCAGCCGACCCCCGATAGCTCCTTCCACTCAGCTGACGAGTTCATGAAATTTTTTGCTCGAAAGATTGAATCCATTAGGGATGAGATCAAGAATACCATTCCAATCGCTCAGTCGAGACCGCCGATTACCGGCGCTGATGATCATGCAATAACCCTCTCAAATTTTAAAAGCGTGTCCCTTGAAAGGCTTATACAATTGGTTAGTGTGGTTAAACAAACAACATGTTTACTCGACCCGCTGCCAGCCAAACTACTTCAAGAATTATTTCAAATTTTAGGACCGTCCGTCTTCAATATAATTAATCTGTCTGTCTCCTCTGGGATAGTGCCAACAGCCTTTAAAACCGTTATCATTAAACCGTTACTTAAGCGACCAAATCTTGACCCGGACTGTCTCAGTAATTGTAGGCCAGTTTCAAACCTCCCATTCATAGCAAAACTTCTTGAAAAAGTAGTAGCGCAGCAGCTTATTGATTACATGGTCGCCAATAATCGATATGAATCTTTTCAGTCTGGTTTTAGAGCTAATCATTCCACTGAGACAGCACTTGCTAAAGTGACTAATGATCTCCTCATAGCTATGGATTCAAACACTTCATCGGTATTGTTACTACTCGATCTTAGTGCTGCCTTCGACACTGTAGACTTCGATATTTTATTAGAGCGTCTTAAAAATTGTGCTGGTATTTCACGGTCAGCACTAGGCTGGTTCTATTCCTATCTATCAGACAGGACGCACCGAGTGGTCCATGGCAATACGTCCTCTGAGCTCTATAATGTTAAGTGTGGTGTCCCACAGGGATCGGTACTCGGACCAATTCTATTTAATATTTATATGATCCCGCTTGGGGACATATTACGTAAATATAATATTAGTTTTCAATGTTACGAGGATGACACCCAATTATATATGCCGTTATCGATGACAGATCCACGGGACTGTTGTAATCTTGAGGCGTGCCTTACGGAGACCAAGCAATGGATGTCTCTCAACTTCCTTCGTCTTACCTCAGATAAGACTGAGATGTTAATAATTGGTCCAGCTCGTTATCAACACTTATTTAAGGAAACCACTATAACTAAATTTCCCGAGCGCGGCACCGCTGCTGCTCACTGCTCCCCTCTCCCCCATGGGATGGATTAAAATCACACGGGGATGGGTTAAATGCAGAGGACAAATTTCACCACACCCAGATGTGTGTGTGACGATCATTGGGACTTTAACTTTTAACTTTAACTTATAGATAACAGTACTATCACTCAGAGCGGTACTGTAACTAATCTCGGGGTAATATTTGACCAAACGCTCTCCTTTCAAAAGCACATTAAGAATATAACCAGAATTGCGTTTTTTCACCTTCGTAATATTGCTAAGATTCGTTCAAGCCTCTCGACCGGTGATGCGGAAACTATTATACATGCGTTTATCACGTCGCGCCTGGACTACTGTAACGCATTATTCTCTGGTCTTCCTAAAGCCAGCATCAAAAGTCTACAGTTAGTACAAAATGCTGCTGCAAGGCTGCTCTCACGGACAAGAAAATTTGATCACATTACCCCAATATTAGCCAACTTACATTGGCTCCCGGTCCATTTAAGATGTGACTTCAAGGTTCTTCTATTAACCTATAAATCATTGCATGGCTTAGCGCCTTCATATCTGGGTCTCGGTGGCGCACTGGGTAGCACGTCCGCCTCACAGTTAGGAGGGTGCGGGTTCGATTCCACCTCCGGCCCTCCCTGTGTGGAGTTTGCATGTTCTCCCCGGGCCCGCGTGGGTTTTCTCCGGGCACTCCGGTTTCCTCCCACATCCCAAAAACATGCTTGGTAGGCCGATTGAAGACTCCAAATTGTCCCTAGGTGTGAGTGCGAGTGCAAATGGTTGTTTGTCTCTGTGTGCCCTGCGATCGGCTGGCAACCGGTTCAGGGTGTCCCCCGCCTACTGCCCGTCGACGGCTGGGATAGGCTCCAGCACTCCCGTGACCCCCGTGGGGACTAAGCGGTTCAGAAAATGGATGGATGGATCATTGCATGGCTTAGCGCCTTCATATCTCGTCGACCTAGTTGTTCCTTATGTTCCGTCTCGTAACCTTCGTTCGCAAAACGCTAGTCTTTTAGTGACACCGAGGGCCAAGAAAATGTCTGCAGGGTCTAGAGCATTTTCTATTCGGGCTCCAGAGCTTTGGAATGCCCTACCAATGGATATTAGAACTGCTACCTCAGTATAAACATTTAAGACACGTTTAAAGACACATCTCTATGACATGGCCTTTAATTAACCTGTCGTGGCCGATTCGGTTGGAGTTTGTTTTTGCTCCCTCTCCCCACCCCCCTCCCCGGCTGGGGAGGTGGTTAGGTGACAAGCTGACAGCGGCTATCTGGATTCTCGTGGACCAATTCAGGATGAGGGAACTGCAGCGGATTACCCTCCTCGAAGACACTGCCAGGACAATTGAGGGCACATCCGGCAGCTCTTCGCTTTGACTTGGACATCCACTTTTTTATTGATTTTCATATTACGTATTTTATGTGCCCTCTCTGCATCCATTGCAGCCTGGTGATCCTGAAAGGGGGATCCTTCCATCTGATGTCCCTTCTCAAGGTTTCTCATTTTTCCCCTGGTTGGGTTTTTTTGAGTTTTTCCTTGCCGTTTTGGGAGCTTAAGATCAGGGGATGATTTGAGAATAATTGTCAATTGTTTGTCTATGTGAAGCCCTTTGAGACTGCTTGTGATTTAGGGCTATACAAATAAACTTGATTTGACTTGACTTGAAATGTTTTAATGTCGCCGGTTTCAGCAACTTCTGCGCGTCCATCGTTTTACTTTGGGTGAAATAAAGTAAGGTCAAACAATAAAAATTTGCAGTTTTCTAGCGAGCTTCTCAAAAACGCGTTGACTACTCCGCCATCTTTCCACGCCCCTCTTCCCTCGTTTTTACTTGGCCGAGTTGAGTATCATTTTCCAATGTAGCGTGACTCTAATGTGGGGACTAAATCAATATTGGCCACACCTGATTCAAATGATCAGTGCTCATCGGCAACCAGCATGGAAAACAGGCAGGATGGCAGGCCCTCCAGGACCCACTTGGGGGACCCACTTGAGAGACCCCGTGCGTTCTGCTCGGTCGCCATCACATCACCTGTGAGAAGTGTCACCAAGCCGACAAAAGTGACTATGCCAGATGCTATTCTGGCTTTTTTTTGGATATCTTGCGAATAGGCCGCAGCTTTAAAAGAATGGAGACACCGCCGAAGCGTGAGTGCAAAAGAGGAAAAGGCTGCCAAGTCACACCACACAGGAGAACGAGTCATAATGCCTGCCACATTTTGTCTAGAAAAAAAAAAAAATCGTTTCCCGTCGTGGTGTCGTAGTTGTCATGTGAAGAAACAGCAGCAGGGAGCACTGCTTTGCCTAGAATGAAGGAGGATAGAGGTGTGTGTGTGTGTGTGTGTGTGTATGCGTGCGTGTGTGTGTGCGTGAAGGGGGCTTTCGTCCCCCCTCACACACACACACTCCTCACAGAGTGGAGTGCCGCAGCCTATCAACCAATCAGAAGGGACTACCACCCTCTCCATCCCATCCTCTTCAGTTACCAAGACAACAAGAGGTACCGTCTCCCTCCGGCTCGCACCCTCTCTCTCTCTCTCTCTCTCTCTCTCTGTGGCTCTCTGTGGCTCTGTGGCTCTCTGTAGCTCTCTGTCTCTCTCTCTCTTTCCTTCTCTCTGCTGGTGTTTCCCGTCCTGAAGCTGCTGCATCATCGCTGAGCTTGGCTTTAGCATTAGCATCATGGCTGCTAGCGCCGCAGTGGGACCGACCTGACCACTGAGGGAGGCGCTTCCATCCGTTTGTTCGTCCTTTTTTCGATCATCCTCCATCCTTCTCGTCTGTGTGACCGCAGACGAGCATTACTCGTCTTCTCGCTTAGGGTGAGAGGAGCCAGCAGCACATGTGGTACGTATTCCTCGTCTGGCGTATTGGCCTAGGCACGACGGTGCCTCGGGGAGCTGGCGGAACAGGTGCAGGGAAAGGTCATGAAGGCCGGCGCCGGGCCGAGGGTTGGGTGACGCCCTACCTTTTTCCTCAGCCAGCATTGTTCCAGCGCCACGCTGACAACGCCCGGGCCGACACCTTGCGATTGTGGCCTAGTGCTCTGCATGCGGAGCAAAAGTTTTTCCCGCACGCGTCGGCTCCTATCTTGACATCGCATGCCGTTTGTCGCTTCTAGCGGCACGTCAATCCTTCCGACTGCATCGGGGTCACGTTAGGCCCACTGGGGCGGGGTCAGGGCGCCGGACTGAGGTTATCGTAGTGCAGATCAGAACTCAAACTAAAATCGAAGAAACTTTTCTCAAGAAAATTTGACAACAAATAATGCTTTAAAAAAAGGAAAACAAATAAACCCTTGCACAAAAAACTATTTAAGATTGAGGGACCGTGTATTAGAAAGCAAGGCGAGATTTTAAGGCGTCGTAAGAAGGTGTCGGTTGCGGAGAGTTTGGGATTGACCTGGGACCGGTCGGCGGGCAGTGGGAGGGACCTTGAGGGGAGGGGCGCGACAGTGAAACGGGGTGGAGCGCGGACTCGTCGCTGGTCACGCGGATGACGTGCGTGGACGGAAACGGAAATTGTCTGATTTAAATTGCTTTCAAACGTGCAGTCATGAACAGAATCAACGACACAAATTCTGAACATCCCAGATGAAGTCACGAATAGGACCAAGAATGTCATCAATTGGAGACAAGTGGGTCATGTCATTCTCTCATAGAATAGATTAGCTTAGTCTAGCCAAGCCTAGCCTAGCCCACCTCAGGGGTGTCAGAAACAAGAGGCAACGGAAGCCGAGCGGGAAGTTCAGTTCAGCCGAGGTCAGGATGGAGGACACAAAATGGCTGCTTGTGCCTTGTTTACTTGCCGCAGCCAAGCGTCAGGGCGTGGCTTGAGGGGTTGATATCATACGACGTCCAGCAAAAAGAAGCCGTTGAAGCATCAGCGGTCACGATTTTGGCTGAGCTCACGGACCACTTTTGTGGAGCCGGTCTCTGTTGTGGGCGTCGCCGTGCTTGTGTGATGTTACGCCGAGACGCGTTTGGCGAGTCGCAAGGTCAGGGCCGAAATTCACTTGACTGTGAAACGTCATCATTTTCCTGTCGCTGCTGTGTGTCCTTTTGCGAGATCTCACGCGCGCGTGTGTGTGGCTGTTTTTGAGATGACGGCGATGTCACCTGAGACCGCTTGGCGACGCCCCACCCCGATAAATACTCCCATTCCAAATCCTCCCTTGAAAGGATTGGACTGAAGCGACAGTAGCACGTCATTTATCTGTGACGTGGTGTGTTGGCCCATTTCGCCGTGCCCGCTCACTCTCGGCAGTTTGTGTCGCTGCAGGCCCCGCCCATGATCACCATCCGTCCTTGCCGGCGTCAGTCACATCGTCCTCTTTGTCACCATGAGCGCCGTGGCCTTGTCGCCTTTGAGCCCAGAGCCGTCATCCCCAATGCGCACCGCGGCCACACCCACTCCGGACCAGGGAGACCTGTGGTTAGTGAGCCCCGCGGCGGCCGACGTCGCCCACAGGTAAACGAGACTCGAGGGGATGAGGGCAATGACGATAACTGTAGCCTCCTGATGATGATGAAAATGAAGGTAGTGGTTGTGATGACGATGAGGGAGATGAAAAAGAATGCGATGAGTAGGATGTGAAGATAAGGATGATGAAGGAAAAGATAGTGAAGGCAGCCATGATGATGATGATGATGATGATGGCAATGCCATAGCAATTTACCAAGGTAAAGGTAGCGATGATGATGGTGCTGACCCTACCCCTTTTCCCGCAGGCCCGCCGAGAGGCGCCCGCCGCCCGTGCAGGCGTGTGCCGACTGGCAGGTGCTGCTCCACCTGCCGCAGACGGAGGCGTGGCTTCGCACCAGCGGCGCCCGCGTGACGCGACTGACGCGCTCGGTGGCGCAAGACGGCGACAACAGACACGTGGACGCGCACCTGCTGCAGCTCAAGGTAAACCGGCTTCATAACTCTCTGGACTGTCCTCATGCAAACATGTTGGAGAGCGCCTTTGGGATTTGGTCAGTTCATCCAGCGCAACGTGGAGAACCGACAAAAAGTGTGACGCTACGCGACTAAGGCCAAATTGGCTGTTTGGCGCTGCCTGCTGGTCAAAGTCAGAATGTCGCCAGGGAGTAGAAACCGCTCGGTGAAGCTCGCAGGCAGCAAGGCGGCGCCCCATCTTTCATATGCACTGAGAAAAGCAGCAAAGCACGGATGGAAAGTCATCACGAAAAGGCATTTTGCTTTGGCGCTTCGTGTACGCTTTGAATTTTGCTATAACAATCATCATCGCGACCGAGAGAACAAAATGCAAAGAGTTGAGTTGACCAGCGCTCTTACATTCATATGGCGCCGCTTGGTGGTCGTTTGAATGAAATGCCTTTGCTCGTTCCAACAGCTGCATGAGGAAAGTCGCGGTAGCTCTGAGAGGGCGAGGGAACGCGCGGTGACGCAGCAACAATAGGAACACTTTCAACGTCAAAGTTTATGTCCTTCACTTCCTGACCTCGCCTTCTCCACAACTTGCACGCTGCGTCACAGTCTGTCTTTGTCTGTGCGTGTGCGCAGACGCTCGTGTCCTTGCCGCTGTTGTGTGCGTGTGTAGTCGTCACAATAGTGTCTCTTTTACGGTGTTGTGCTACATCGTGTAAGGCTTCGTGTGTGTATTGTACTCATATGTGACTGTGTTTGCGGGTGTATTGTTGTGTTGCGATACATTGTGTGTGAGTGAGCGCGAGAGAGCGCTGCAGAGTTCGTGTAGTTTGTTGTTACAATGTGTATTCGCATTGGAGGGGTGTCTGGGTGAGACGGGTCCCAAAATAACTTGCAACTGTTGCCCCCCCCCACACACACACACACACAATAGAAGAAGCAGGTCAGCACGCACACACTGTAACACGGAGTGAGTGCACGGCGGGCACGTGCTCTGCGAGTTTGCAACGTGGTGGCAACTTCTCATTTTCGACGACACAAAAAAAACACGCTCACGGTAAGAAACGCGGGTTGGAAGGAGTCGTTGAGTGGACTATGGGATGAGGTCAACACCTTACCTGACATCTTGTCAGTATGGAGCCTGGTTGCTACGGTTACGCTGGGAACAAAGAAAGATGCGATTGGCCTTTGGAAATTCCTTAGCCACAACACAACGGGGATTGCATTCTTTCGACGCTTGTCTGTGCGTGTGTGTGTGCGTGTGTGTGTGTGTGTGTGTGTGTGTGTGTGTGTGTGTATGTATGTATGTATGTATGTGTGCGCGCGCGCACAAGCCATGCGATCTGGATATTGCTCGCATTTGAAAATGTTAAGTTTGTGTTAGTTTTAGAATTCGATTTCTTATCAAATGAAAAATGCTCTTGTTGCATGTGTAAAACTTGCGTGTGTGATGTCAGTTGACGGCGACGGCAGCAAACCTTGTTGGTTTGACTTCCTTTCACAAACATCACGATGCACCATGTTGGTTAGTTTTTGTGGTCCACCGTTGAACCGAGTTCCTGCGTTTTGGCTTTGGCACCACGTTGCTGCTGCTAAAGTCAAATTTCCAAATGCTTCCAAATTCAACCCTGGGCTTGCTGCCTTTGAAGCGGTCCGCGGTTTGAAGCTTATTGGCTGAAACGACGGCTGTCTTTGATGTTGACAAGGAGGACGGCGATCGGACCTGAAGTCCGCCCGCCTCACCGATGCCGTGGGCATGCAAATGCGTGTGCGTACGTGATGTGATTAGCAGCCAGCAGATATGAGATCCTACAAATGAGTTGCGATGGAAAGGAGAGACTTGCTCTTCATTGAAAGGGATTGGGCGGTTCTTGATATCCCGGTGGGTCGTTTTAATGTTTGTTCTCCGTCAAGCGTCCCGGCCCCTGGCACGCGAGGCTTTGATGCTTTCGTTTGATGCCGTCGTAGCCTCCAAATTGGTTTGACCCTGAGCAACGCCAGGCCAGGCTGAGGAGACGCAGAGGAAAGATGCGATTGGCTGGTCTTCTCAACACATAAAGGAAGGCGCACGAAAGGCGTCTGGCGCCGGTCTGGGTTCCCCGGACTTCCGTGACCCACATCCCGGGCCCGCTGGCTTGTCTCATGTGGCCGCAAAGGTCATCTAATTTTGCCGCTCGCCTGCCTGCCACAGTATTTTTACCCGCTTGGCACTCGGCCAGAAATTCATGAGGACAGTGAGCCTCACCTCGCCTCTGATTCTGGTTTCTGAGTTGGCCATATCAAAATGAGAGCGAATCTCAACACCGCTGCGTGTTCGCTGCACGTCTGCTTGCCTGAAAGCGGGAAGCAAGTCCACGCCAAAGTGAGTCACCCTTTGATTTGGGAACAGAGCGCACACTCATACGCTCACGTGGACGGTTCCGCAGTGTGCATGCTCGTGATGACCAACCGTTTACCCTCGTGTTTGTCTCATTCAGGACATCTGCGAGGACATCTCTGACCACGTGGAGCAGATCCACGCTCTTCTGGAGACAGAGTTGTCGCTCAAGCTTCTGTCATACTCTGTTAACATCATAGTGGACATCAGGTGAGCGACTCCCCCCGACTGCCCCTCCCCCCAGCCTCTGATACATCTTGTCCGTGTGCGCTCAGGACTGTGCAGCTTCTGTGGCACCAGCTGCGGGTTTCCGTTCTGGTTCTGAGGGAGCGTCTCCTTCGGGGTCTGCAGGACCCCAACGGAAACTTCACCAGGCAGACCGACATCCTGCAGGCCTTCAGCCAGGACCAGGACCAACACCAGGTGCGTCCGACAGTCTCAAACATGCACTTATCAGATGTCATTGGGAACATCCAAAAGTTTGGAGCACAAGAAAGGAGGCATGGACAGAAAAGGTTGCGGTGGCATGTCCATGAAGGAAGGACTTATTCAAACAAAATGAACCATAGTAAAAAGTGGCTGAGAAGAGGCGCTCTGTTGTGAACCAATGGTGGCAAAATGCAAGCTCGGCGGTTCGCCCACCGAGTCGCTCTCATCCTTCAGACTCGGCGCCTTGACGCCCTGACCGACGTGGACGATTGCGGTCGGCTGACCATCCGCTGCAGTCAGGACTACTTCTCTCTGGACTGTGGCATCACGGCCTACGAACTCAGCGACGACAACAGTCCCGGCAACGAGCCCGAGTCCCGGGAAAAGCAAAAGACGGGCGCTGCCCCGGAGCCCGAGGAGGTCGCCACAGCCGACGTGCAAAAGAAGCAGGAATCCCAACGGCCAAAGCACCACGACCCGGGAGCCCATCCAAGCGAGGCTGCAAAGTCAAAGAGAGCCGTGCTGATCTTGGACGACAGCGGGCTCTCTGAACTACAAATCCAGGCCCGGCTCCATCCTCTCATGGATCTTCTGATGGATCCTCTGGTGGATCCTCTGGTGGATCCACTGGTGGATCCTCTGGTGGATCCACCGGTGGATCCTCTGGGGCATCCTCGGATGGATCCTCGGGTGGATCCTCAGATGGATTCTCGGGTGGATCCTCTGGCAGTGCCAGAACGCTCCGAGCTCTGGCTGGAGCTGGACTCCGTTTGTCCCGAAAATACTTCAGAAGATGTCCAGCACCTGAAGGTTAGTGTCTCTTGCAGCTTTCAAATGTGTTTGCGATCTGCTGCCGTGCGCCAGGTTTCATCCCATCGCCTTTCGCCAGGTCGTAGACTTCGGCAGCATCCGACGAGCTGGCGCAATGGCAAACAAGAGGCTTTTGGAAGTCTCTCCGCTTCCGCAGAGAAACAGTGTGGACCCTCACGGTGACTCTGATTGCTCGGCGCTGTCCCCCATTGGGGATTGGGTCCTGTCCTCGGAGTCGGAGCCCAGAGCGAAGGTGAGCGACGGTTTATTTCTGAGCGGTCTGTCTTTGGCTCTGTGGATCACTCACGCCCCCCACCACCACCACCACCAGGGGGAGCTGCGGGCATCCTCAGAGGCCAGTCCAGACAAGGAGCACTGGTACGGCTCTGACGAGTTCCTGGCGCTACCCGCTCAGATCCACAAAAGTGAACTTTTGGCCCTCAACCTGGAGAGTCTGTCTCAGGCGCTGGTGTGTGGCCATTTCTTATCCTGATGCTCTTTTCCATTATCCTCAATTGATTTGTGTTGCTGTTGTTGCAGGGACCCAGTGGCGAGGAGCTTGGCCCCGGCGCTTTGCAGGACGTGGACGACTGGGATTTGACTGAACTCAACCAGGATGCCTGGGATTCGACTGAGAGTGGAGAAGACGTTCCTTCTCCACCGCTGGTATGCTTTTTGCTGGACTTTGGAGTGGAATTTGTTCCGTTGCTAAGCTTGTTAGGCAATTTCCATGACATCAATATTGACATCCATTGAAAAAGAAAAGAAGAACAGTGAAGAATTTGCGAATTTGTCAAATTAAGTCAAATCAGGTCTTGCCGACCACTCCCTCCATCCTCCAGGGTCCGGTCGGGCACGACCCCCTGGGCCGCCTTAGCCCTGCCTCCTCCGGCGACTCACTGGATGAAAGCATTCAGTCCGGCCAACTGAGCGAGCCACTGTCTGAAGAAGGGCGGGAGCCTGCGCCGGATAGACGAGGGAGCGCCACTCTGACGCGGCGGCTTCTGGAGGACACGGGCCAGTACAAAAATCCAGACGTGTGGAACAAGATGGAGGTCAGCAACCCAACCGGGACAGAGCCCGATATTATCATTATTGTCAAATTGTATGATTGTTTGCATGTTCTCCCCGTGCCTGCGTGGGGTTTCCTCCCACATTCCAAAGACACACATGGCAATTTGGTTTCAAAAAGACGACGGCAATGTTCGTGATGGATGGGCGCACCATTCTGGGACGGTCACGGGCTAATCCGTCACCGTCATCCGTGTCGGCCGCAAAGGTCACCTTTGATTGGCGGTCACCTGCTCGACAAGGCCGCGCACTAATCGCTCATATCCGTCCTATCGAATGTGGCCAAATGTCAAAACGCCGAGGATTTGCTGCATCTCGAATGAGAGCGTGCTCACTCGCTCACCTATTTTCATTTGCCACTCCTTCATATTGAGAACTTCCTCTTCATTTCTTTGCCGTTTGACTTGTCTGTGGTCGCGATGGAGCATGTGGCGTCACTCCCTTCAGAAGAAACTGACTTTCTTCTTTGAGCCCTTGAGTTGAGCAGGGCCGGCGCTCGGGTGTGCTGTGCTCAAGCGAATGCCACACTCTTTGACAGTTTTCTTCCTGCTAAAGGATTTGCAATCACTCTGATAATGAGCATTCTCAACGTCATCTTGTTCGCCTTGGACGGAAGGGAGAAAATGGGCAGTGAAAAAACAAGCAAAGATCAAAACAAAAAGCTCAAAATCCGATGAAGCGAAATGACCCGCTTGAGCAAAAAAAAAAGATCATGTCCAAAGCAACAAAATGTGGAATTGGCCGCCTGTCGTCTTTTTTCTTTTGCTTCCCCCGCTGCATCTGTGCATGAGCAATTTAATTGACCCATTTTAGCTTACTCCTTTGCACTTGGTCAAAATAGATAGGCACGTACAAGAGCACTTGAGCATCTCGCAAAAATCCTCAACAAAATTTCTGTCACTTTTGTACTTGCAAACATTTCAATTGGCGTGCGTCGTTTCAATCACGGGATGAAGGTTCTGCTCGTTTTGTGCCTGCTAACACGAGCGTGCTGCTTCTTCTCAAGTCAGCCAGCAGGTGGCGCTGCACGTCTATCAACTCTTCTGGTTTTGATGCTCGAGAGCCCACTGCTTGCTCACAGTGAAATTGTGACACTGGTTGTTCTCAGGAGTTCGTGCGACGGCTGGACGGGTTCATCGGCTGGCTGCAGGGAGCGCTGGAGAGCACCGGCGACTGGGCGCCACCCGCCGCCCGCTTGGACGCGCTCAAGAGCTACCTGGACACCCACCTGGTCAGCACGCACGCACTCGCGCACACATTTGTGAGGCTGCTCAGACGCAACCGCCAAGGTCAGCTCATGAAAAGAAAAGAAAAGAAAATATTTCCCGCAGCCTCTCGTGGCAAATCAATTCAAGCAGAGAATCTGCAAAGTTGAATCGCAAGCATTTTTGAAGAACAAAAACAAAAGTCTCGGGCTGCATCGACCGATGAACCGGTTTGCATTTTGTTGATGAATCATTGAATGGGATCCAATGCAAACCATCCAAACGTGTTTTCATTTCCATCCCGTGAAGACGATACTCAGCATGACAACCTGAGCGTTGTGCAAATCGGAACTCAACAAAAGAGTAAAATTTCCAAGAAACGATTTCGGACGACTCGTCGTCATCAGCTTCTTGCTTTTCTCATCTCATTTTGTCAAATGCGATCAAGTTTCAACTCGGATGATGCATTTCTTTGCCCTTTTCATTGTTTTCTACCTTTCAGTGGTGATTTTGTTCTTTCTTGTCTTCTCCTTCTTTTTCATCTTGCCATCTTGTGGATGGTCATTCCCCCCTTTTGCACATGCTGCTGCGTCTCATCTTTCTTGATCACTCGTCTCACTCTCCTCCAATTTGCATCACGTTCCTCCACCTTCTCTTCTTTTTTTAATGGCACATTTGATCCGCCTATTTAAAGGACCGCCTGAACGCACACTCGCACTGACAACGCTGTCGCTCTTGATTTTACTTGATTTTCTTCATTTTCTAGGAAAAAAGAAAAACAGACAACAATCAGCTACACACATCCGGACCCACGCCGAAGCGACACCAAACATTCGTCATGCAAAATTGGAAACGCAAAAAACATTTTATTTGCATTGTTTAAAGAAATTAGATACAAACAGCCCTGTTTTCAACACACACACATGCGCGCACACACACCGACACACACAGCTATTTGCATACATTTGCATGTTCCTGGACAGACTTCCAAATGAGCATCTATTAACGCAGCAGAACATCACGCACACGCGCACGCACACATGCGCGCACACACACGCGCGCACACACATACACACACACACACACACACACACACACACACACACACACACACACACACACACACACACACACACACACACACTTGGCTTATGTGGATGCTTGTTTAGCCGTGCGCATGTGTTTAGGTGCTCGCTTGTTGCGTGTCCCCCGCGTGTTGCGTGTATCAGCAGCACACCCCGTTAGCGCCGGTTAGCTTCAATTAGGATCGGCGCGCGTGTCTTGGAAGCAAACGAAATTTTAAGGGCCTAGCTAAACGGCTAGTAGCGCTTTGCGGCACCACACTGTCACTGTGCGCGTGTCTGATAGTCACACTTGCGCTTTGTAGTTGTTAGCGTGCGCCAGCGTGCTTAGTTGCCTGTTTGTCACTTGATGTCGTGTTTGACGCACACGCCAGCGGTGTCGTCGATTGCAATTTCCTTTGGCCCGTTGTTTGTTGAAAGTGCGGTACAGGGGACGAGCGGCTCGTTTGATTCAGTTGACTCGGTTGACTCGGTCGTTACGCGCTACAGTCACTTTTGTCGTCAACTCGCTGACGGGATCGAGCGTCTTGGCGATGGTGCCCGCTGCACCATGAAGTGCACCAAAGGTAGAAAAGCGCCAGACGAGCGACAGCCCATTTAGCAGAAGTTGGTGCAGGATTTGGCGCCTTGCCGTTGAGTGTCCATGCGTCCATTATCTCTGCCCGTTTTGTCCCTTTGAATGTGGACAGCAGCCTCTCGTACGATGTGTTTGCAGACGTTCAAAGTCAACGTGGACAGCCACAGCACACTGCAAGAGCGCATCATGGAGGATGGGAGGGCATTGCTCGCCATCATACCTGCCCAGCAATCAGGTACACGCTCATAGTGCAATAATGAGAGTTATATTTGGATGAACCTTGATGGCGTTGATGTTCCTTTTTTGCCCTCAGAACTGCGCGGCATCCTGCACATGGTCTCGGGTCAGTGGGACCAGCTCCAGCTTCAGATCCGCCGCCAGCACGCTTGGATGCTGCGTGCCCTACGCCAGGTTTCTGCGCGCCTGCTGCAGCACGCTGGCCCGTTGCAGCGAGACGACGACCTGCGGGTAAGAACGCCGCCCTTGCCAACGTGCTTTTGTTTCTTTTGCCAGATGCCGGGCCTTACCATTTGCGTCCTCGTTGTTGTCTTGGCCTCATGTCTCACGCGGTGTGTATTGAACGTGACCTCGACGGAACAGCGGCGCCGTGGTCCGCTCGCAGTCAATATTGGAAATTATGAAAGCGCCTTCGAGATCGAAAAATGATACGACGACTTGCATCGCTACATCTTGCGTTGTACGCGACACGCAGAGGCCGCCGGACGCGCACACATGAGGATCAACTCAATTAAAGGAGGAACACTCCTCAGTTCCATCAAGCCACTAGCAGTCAGCTCTCTGTCTGTCCATCCACAATCTGAATAATGGCCCAGCCACCAAATTGTTCCTTCCTCGGCTCTCGGCGTCGTGCTTGCGTTTCTGCCGGCATTGCTCCGATTCGTGTAAATGTCAGGAAATATCACAGTCGGGGTTGTAGTATTAGGCGCCCAGGAGAAGATCCACTCATGTCGGCAAGTAGAGCGCTCCTACAAGACCACCGGCGTGGGGATTAGCACGCATACGCAACCCATCGGCAGCGTGTCGCAGCATTTGAAGGATTTGCGATGTGTGCGCGACCATCGGCGAGTAACATCTGCTGTGTTTTGTTGCATATTGAAGACGGCGGTAAAGGTTGCGTGAGAGCGAGTGAGCGAGTGAGGTGTTTGGTAGCCGCAGCGGCCTCATATTCAACAGCTTAGTGGGATTTGTCTGGCAAGGGGAAGGGATGTGCTCGGCCTTCTGAGAGGAGAGCAATGGCTCCTCCCAAGAAGACGACAAGCAGGGGGGCGTGATGGCTCCAGATGTGCACATTGCAACACACACAAAAAAGACACACGCACCTGATGTCTGGCTTTTGTTCAACGGTGCACTGTTTAGTGTGTCTTTGTTGATGGAGGGCAGCAAATATTGAAGGAAAAGTGATCCCCCGGGGTGGCACTTCACACAGCCTGAGCTGTGCCCATGCCCATGCGTGTACACGCTTATCAGTGCAGCTGGTTAAGACAGCATGATGTCCTCGGGCATCTATTTCACCCCACAGACCACAACGACTGTGTGCGCGCACGTGAGTGACTCTGTGTTTGTGTGTGTGTGTGTGTGTGTGCGTGTGTGAGAGCGAGAGAGACAGATACAGTTGAGTATGAACTTCAAACAGGACTGAGTTGACTTTCAAGTGGGGATAAGGCGAAAAGAGCGTCAAGATTATTTGCGTGCGACTCATTTCAGTAATGTCCTGAGGTTATTGCAATCTCCCAAAAACCAAATTAGGGCCCGTCGGACTCCTGGCTGATACCTGCGACAACCAATCAGACGCTGGCACTTCACTTTCCATCATTTAAGATTAATCTTGGAGCTCCGTGTTGCTGTTAATCCGCACGCGGCGGCAAAGTCGCCGTCACGTGTGATGTGTGCCATGTGCTGGCGGCAACAGCGCAGGTATGCACGCGCAGACACGCAAATGAATACGAGAAGGCCATGCATAAAACATCATGTTCAAATCGTGTCACGCAAACAAAACTTTTTTTCAAAAGATGAATTTAGTCACGCTTGACTTTGAGAGAAACATTTGCTGCGACGCGACACGCTTGAATTAAAAGCAGCCATGACACTAAAAAGTGTCATTCGGACCTCGCAAAACAATTCTGTCCGAAGTGCCCGTTTAGACTCGGGCTCCCCTTGAAGCCAACTCGACATGACATCATCGAGTCATATAGCTGACGCAACCCCAAGTTGACGATGGATCCCGCAAAGCGTCCCGACTCTCACCGTCGGAACACGAAGCTTAAATTGGGAGCAGCTGGGCTGGGCCGGGCCGGGCACAACGACTGTCTGCCAAGCCCTTGCCTGAATCCAATTTGAAAAAAAAAGAGGGCGGTGCTTTGAGAAAAGCAGAGTTTGGCTCAGTCCACACCAACGCCTCTGTGTGCATGTGTGGAACATTGGCTTCCATCTATTTTTCATTAGGGAGTGTGGAGAAATAATTCAGCCCACCACGATAAAACACACACGCACAAACACACGCGCGCACTCACACACACACTCGCTTGTAGATGTAAACATTTGCGCACGCCAATGCGCACGGACACACACACGCGTCCTCCTGATGACTCAATTACGACTCCCCCTTGTCGTCCTCGCCCCAACCCCCACCCCCCGCCGCTCTCAAAGCCAATCAAAACCACATTTCAACCTTGTTTCACTTCTTTGTATTCACACACGCTTGCTCGCTGGCACACGACGGTTGATTTGCACACTTTTAGAAAGCCAACCAAATCTACATGTTCCTTAAGCTAACAAGTCAAAAGTCTACGATGGATGGATGGATGGACGGATGGACAGAGACAAGTTAATTGAAATGGATGGAGGGATGGGTGATGCCGATGTCATCTCGGCTCCCAGACTCAGCATAAGGGCATAGATGAAGATGTGGCTATTCCTATTCAGAGTGCATTTTGGAAAAGCGCTGTCGACGTGCCGGATGGAGCGTGACGCAGGCGGGCGGTACCCCGCTTGTGCCCTCGCTTGTGCCCTTGCTTGTGCCCTCGCTTGTGCCCTCGCTTGTGCCCTCGCTTGTGCTCTGGTTGCCATTTCAGGAGAACTTAGCACGTCGGTGCTCCATAAACATGGTAGAAGCGACTGAGGAGGAAAGAAGAAATGACGTGTTGGATGAGTGGATGAAGGGATGATGGAGGCAGGCGTGCGTGTGTCTTTGTACCTGAGAGGCGCACGAAATCACCGCAGATGAGGTCATTGAGGCATCGTTTGTCATCGGCCGCGAGGGGTTCTCATGGGCGGCAGATTCGCCACCACTCGAGAACGCCGCCGGGGACGCGTCCCGAGGGAGCGCGCGTCATTCAACGGACACCAAAAAGGTCCTCACGGGAGCCGGCGCGTTTCATCGTACATCACCGACAATCTGCTAGTGACAAATAACAATCGCATCTTTGGTTGCTTTGAGGAAGCAATCAGTAATGTAAAACAAAAAAGTGAGCAAGTTCCTCTAAAAAAGACTGATGAGGAATTTGAATCTGCGGCATCATCGCCACCCAAGTGCACAACGACTGACAAAGCAACCCACCGGTCCGTCGAAAGGCGTCTCGGCTGTAACTGGCAAGCGGTCCGTTTGTGGATCTGGCGACCTCACCTAGCGACCGAACGGAGGGATGTGTTATTTTCCCATTCTGCCCAGCCGGCTCTCGTAAGAAGCCACCTCATCATTTTTGCCGCCACTAACTGTTACCATCTTGTTTAGCACCTTGAAATATTATTCGGGCTGGCTCGGCGTCCCTCAGCTTGTCATCTACAAGCAGCGATTGGCCCGGCGACCTCTCCCGCTTCATTTCAATGTCACTGCCACTCAAAATGTCCGCCCACGCCTAGCCTACCCTAGCCTAGCCTGTCGTAGCGCGGCCTGGTTACTGTATGTGCGAGGCCCTTTGTTAATTGTGTATTCTGTGCTTCATCATCACGACCCCCCCCCTTGCAATCCACCGCCAGCGCAACGCACCGCTGGCCACGCTGCGAGAGCGTGCGTGCGCCAGCACGAGCTGAGCGAGAGCGAGGGGGGAAGGATGCCTATCGCTCCATCAGAATCCTTGTTAAATATTCATTGACAATTATTCCGCTTTGACCGGAGAGTTTGATTATGACGAGGATGAAGGCGACAAGACAGCGATGCCGCCCCAGAGAACGGCAAAAAGAAAGGCCCATCCATCGTCTTGAAGTTTAATTGACTGCCGAAATGTCAAAAGCAAGCTATGCCCCGCCCCCTGCACCTTCGCCATTTAATCAAATTAATCCGCCGACACTTGAGGAAGTTACGTCTCCAAACTGATCGCCTCATGTTGCCTGACTATTTTGGAAGAGTGTATGTGTCACGTGGTATTCTGGATGGAGGAATGGAGGACAACAGATGCTCGGATTCGTTTGATCAATTTTGTTGGAAAGCCTTCATGTTCTCTCTCACACTGACTCGTGTGTTTCCTCCAGTTTTGTGTGTCTTAATTATTTCCTAATTAGCTTGCATGTTAATTAGCATGCTGGCTAATGTTAATTTGCTCCATTAATGGGAGGCGCTGCAGCACCTACCCCCCACCCCACCCGCTCCTCAAACACCCGCCGACGCCACTTTGTCAACACCTGACGCGTCTTCATCTGAAACGCACACACGCGAAAAGCACGTGTTTGTGAGATGCTAGCTGCTAGCAGCTAGCAGGTCATTTAGCGCATGGGGAACAGCAGCGCATTGAAGACTGGCGAGCTCAAACGTGACCCGACAACACCCATGTGGGTGGGCTAACTGGTTAGCCACCAACAAAGCTAACAAACAGGCCAACAAGAGAAGCTTACAAGCGAAGACCAAAGGTCCTCCATCTTGTTCTGTCCATCCATCCGTTGACATCCTTGCTTATATGCATATTTGAGATGTGTTTGTTTAGAAAAGCAACAAAACACGAATGTGCGTGCGCGTGTGCATGTTCATCTGGCCCTCATATTCACTGTTGCGTCTAAGATCAAAGTGGAGCGTTCATTCAACAGCTTAATACATTCCACTATTACTATTACAGTATTGACGTGAGCGCACGCGCGTGTGTGTATTTGCGTGCGCTGTGCCCTCATTTCCGTTATTGATCCTGTATCATTACCCACCGCTCTGCTCTATCAAGACAAAAACACCCTCTTATTCAGGGATGAGAATCTTCCGCGGATTTCCGTGTTTTTTTCCGTCGGGAGTATCATTTTCGTGAATCGTGTAGATCCGTTGGAGCAGCAGTATTGGGACAACAGCCGCCTTATTTTCGGCAGCATTTTGGCGCTACTTTCGTCACATCATTTGCCTACTCATTTGCCTAATTAGCAAACGTTTTAGCCAGCATGGCGAAAGTTTTAGAGAAAAAAGACGAGGATCGTGCCAGGGAAATAGACAAGTCGAACGGGATCAGGAACTGCTTCAGATGGGCATGGCTCGAGAGCCGCGACATCTTACAACTCGGAACACAAAGACGCTCTTAAAGCAATGCGACAATGAGCGCCCGGCGCGCTGCGGTTGCGCGATCGGACAAAATTAAGCTCCCTGCGCACTGAGGTCCACTTAAATTTTGGAAAGTACATCAGGACTTTAAAAATATTTTCTAAATTTCAGCGACGGCTCTGTCACAATAATGCGACCAGCGCGGTGCAGTTGCGCGGTTGGCGACGCGCTACGTTTGCACGTTCGGTGGTGCGCTGCAGTTGCGCGATCGGACAAAATTAAGTTCCCTGCGCACTTAGGTCCACTTGAATTTTGGAAAGTACATCAGGAGTTTAAAAATATTTTCTAAATTTCAGCGACGGCTCTGTCACAATAATGCAACCAACGCGGTGCAGTTGCGCAGTCGGCGACGCGCTACGGTTGCGCGTTCGGCGGTGCGCTGCAGTTGAGCGATCGGACAAAAATGCGCAAATGAAAAAATGCTTAAAGTCTTGGAACGGATTAACACTTTTCCATTATATGTAACGGGAAAATAGATTCGGAATTCGACCGATTCGCTTCTCGAACCGCCTTCTGGAACGGATTGTGTTCGAGAACCGAGGCTTGACTGTATTATATTCACCTTGGTAGCCCACCAAGCAGGAATATTTTTTTAACTAAACTGTTGAAATTGAGTGATGAAATTAATGGTTTTGGGATTGCTATACTGCCAAAATCCAGGAGTTTCCAGGGAGCTTTTCCCCCTGAGCCCCCTCCGGGGTGTTGCCCCTGGCCCCCTGCGACCCCCAATGGGGGCCTGTGGGCCTTGCGGCCCCCAATAGGGGCCTGTGGCCCCTGCAGCCCCCAATGGGGGCCTGTGGCCCATGGCCCACTGCGGCCCCCATTGGGGGGGCACAGGCCCCTGGCCCCCTGCGGCAAGTGGGGGGGGGCACAGGCCCCCCCAATGGGGGTCCTTTGGCCCCCCCCAGTGGGGCATGCGGCCCCCAGACCCTGGCTACTTTTCAGTGTTTTTTTTCATTTGCCGTTCTCATCCCTGCTTATTGGAGTATCTCCCTATTGGAGTAGCAACAGGCCAATAAACATAAGCATGACTCTAGAGCCAACAATCTAGCTTTAACAATCTAGGGCCAACAATCTCGGGATAACAATCTAGTTTTTACAATCTAGGTCCAACAATTTGGGGCCGACAATCTAGTTTTAACAATCAAGGGCCAACAATCTGTGGCCAACAATTTCGGGCCAAAAATTCTATGTACCGCAATTTTCGGACTATAAGTCGCGTTTTTTTTCATAGTTTGGGTGCGACTTATACTCAGGAGCGACTTATATGTGGGGTTTTTTTCAAAAAATTTCAAAAAAAAAATTAAATAAATAAATAATGAAACCGCGATAAACGAACCGCAATGTAGCAAGGGATTACTGTAATTTGAATTTCAAGTGACGACAGCAGCGCGACGTCGCGTCAGCAGCAGCTCGTCGAGTCAATCTTTGTCCTTTATGTAAACATAAATGGGGCTCGGACAATGCTTTTACGCACGCCCGGTCCTCCTCTACCGAGCTGTCTTTCACCTCCGTGGATGGAAGTCGAGGGCCGGCGCTCTGTCCGAGGACGGTGGATGGGGCTCGGTCATGGCTTTTACGCACGCCCGGTCCTATTGTATGGAGCTCTCTTCCTCTTCCGTGGCTGGAAGTCCACGCCGCCACACGCCTGTAAGTTTGTTTTGTTAAATAAAGAGCCGTTTACCAAACCCACGTCTTTCCTTGAACTTTGTTAACGCTACAATATAGTTATATAGTAGATCTGTGGAATAACGACGAGGCTGACGTCAGGGCGCACGCGCGGCGATGTTGACAAAGGACGAGGAATTTGATCGATGGATTTAATGATTTAGAGTGCACAGATGGTTTGATAACATTATTGCTTATATAATAGTTATTTGATATATAATTTATATATCGTTATATGGGCCTGTGGAATATTTTTAAGTGCAAGAGCCGTCAGCGGCGCGCACGCATTGTTGACAAAGGACGATTGATGGATTTAATGAATTGGAGTGACACAGATGGTTTTATTAACGTGTTATTTATGTAATAGTTTTTTGAATAACTCTGAATTTTACGTCAGGGCCGTTCTCAGCTCTTAGTTTGTGTTTATGTCACGTTAGCATACCTATCGTTTAGCCTGTTGTTGCTCGTTCATGACTGTTCTTGGTGTTGGATTTTGTCGAATAAATTGCCCCCCAAAATGCGACTAATACTCCGGAGCGACTTATATGTTTTTTTTTCACTTTTTTGGGCATTTTATGGCTGGTGCGACTTATACTCCGGTGCGACTTATAGTCCGAAAATTACGGTAGTTTTAACAATATAGGGTCAACAAGCTTGAAGAAAACGTCAACAAAATGAAGCCCTGAAAAGCGAGCAAGCCTACATAGTAGAGCGCCGCTCTGCCGCGTTGTGATCGGCTGCACCGCAATCTTGCGCTCTGCTCTCGGCCGTCGCCTTCCTTCCACGTGTCATCAGAAAGAAAGAACAATCGGGAGCAGCCGTGAGCAAGTCAGCTGGCTCACAGGTTGTTTTTTTCCCGCCGCTCTCCACATGTCCGCAGATGATTGCATGCTGCCGTTTTGTTTATTAGCTCCCTGATTGAGGCGCACCGCCTCCACAGATTGGATGACCTTTCCGGATCCTTCCGCTAAGTAGATGAGACGGCCGACGACGGTGGCGTGTCCGCGCCAGCCTCATCTCCATACAATTTGTACGCAATTACACGCGAGCGGCGGCGAGTGGCCCGGATTCGTGGCGTGACGCACGTGAAGGAGACCGCTGCTCGCTTCGAGTGCGCTGGGCGCGCTCTTCACGCTCAGCCGCTCGCTCGTACCAGAGCTCATTTGTTCCACCGAATGCGATTGGCGCAAACGGTGCGCCTGATTTATGTCAGCTCGCATGCGGGATGAGGCCGGACGGCGCAGCACCCTTTGTAGCTCCATCATAGAGGCTAATCTGGCACACTGTTCCAGATGTTGATTGCTTTTGACTCCAAACTTTTTAAACATGCTCAACGAGAACATTTAGATCCGACAGAGAAAACAACAGTGTCGCGATCGCAGCTGCGGTCACAAATTCTGTCTTTGTCCCCCCCTCAGGCAGAACTGCTTTGCAGTCACTATGACGCCCAGCCAGACTCCCTCCGGCAGTTGGCCGCCAAGCTTGCCGGCCTGCGCTACGCCTCGCCCGCCGGTGGGGGGTGCCACGTAGACAGGTACGTGAGCCAGTGCCACCGAGTGAGTCGCTTCTCGTATTTGCTTGATTGAGCGAAATTGGTGAGGGAACGAGTGAGGGAGCGAGCGCACATGCTAAATCCATTGAAGTCGTGCTTGCCTCCTGCAACCCTTTTGGTTTTCTGAGAGGACAGATGTGCGCGTATCTGAGAGCGTTTAGGCTGAGCGGCTCCAGAGAAAGACTTGTCTTGCCGCCCCTTGTCATTTTGTTCAGAGTCGATTCCAGTGCGCCATCACACGCCTCATCTCTGGTACTTGTACCTGTCGGTCCACGTCAGGTGTGTTTTCCCCTCCTTCAGGCAGCAAGACTTTGAGCGCACCTACGAGGAGCTGCTCACGGACGCGGACGCCGCGGCCAGCGACATCCCACGGCCGCCCATGTCGAAGCAGCATCTGCCGCAGGTAAGACCGCCGTCCGCTCGCCCGCCCCCTTGCCCCTCCCCTCCTCCCTTGCCGTTGGCAAATGAGCATTGAACCGCCAACAAAATGGCGCCCGCCAACAGCGACTGGTTTGATGAGCTGACAGAAGATCAAACATCAAAACACGCGTGGAAAAACAAATGCACAAGCGCACACACAATTAGCAAAACATAAAAACACAAAAAAGAATCCTCACAAATGCAAAGATTCACAAATACACACTCTTAAAAAACTGAAAGACCATCACAAAACAAATGAACACAAGAGATGTACTGCACACGCATGCAGCAAAATGAATGCATACGAGAGAGACGCACTAAAAAGACACACACACACCTGCATTTCACAATTTTGTTTGAGATTCTTTCTTGTCGCATCTCCAACTTTGACATGACTAATTCATGGTCCAACACACTCAACTGGCCTGCAAATTATTGATAAGTGTAAAGATGAAGCTAATTCCTCCAAAGGAGGCCGGCCAGCTCAAATATTCATCCGCGTATGAATATTCATGCCACGCATCAATTTTCCATGAGAGAGGGATCGCCGCTGCCGCCGCCGCCGCTGTCGCTGCTGCCGCCGCCGCCGCTGCTGCCGCCGCCGCCGCCGCTGCCGCCCGTTGTTCTACGTCTGCTTCTCCATCTACGATTTTTGATGCGTCAACTGCGGCACTGAAATATTGATGGTCCTCTCGACCGGGTGCAAGGTCGCCGTCTTGTCGCAAGTCTTGGCGGCGGCCGACAAACGTCGCCGTGCCTTATTAAGATTCTCGCTTCTTGATCAGCTTCGCTCAATTTTTCACTGCCGGTGCCATTGTCGAGGTGACGTAGCGCCGGCGACGTAGCAGTGTAGCTTTGAGTTGCTTCTTTTCACGAACCAAAACGTACTAAACTTGATTCCATTTTTCCATGATGAAATTAGTCGTTTGTTTCGTCATGGATGAATAGCGGCGCGATGGATGGATTTGGACAGTTTTGATGTCCAACAAGATCGATGTTTGTGTGGCTCACTCGAAGCGTGCGTGCGTGTGTCTTCCGGGATGCTTTAGAAGAGCTTTGTGCGTGTGCGTTCCCTCCGTGTGACCGTTAAAGAACCTCGCTGTTCCCCTCAAATGCTGGGGGAACTCGACCTCGTAACCATAGCAACACCGGGGACCAACAAAACCTTATTTTCAAGTGTGTGTGTTTCTTGGCAGAGTTCGACACTACTGTTAATTGTGAGCTTGCACCGAGGCACTTCATCCAGTGGGGTGGGGCACTGCGTGCATGCGTGCGTGTTGTCTACACCAGCGACTTTGTGGTTCTTGAATGCTCCCACAAATCTTGCCTGAGTTTAATCGAGTAAAGGGGCCGAAAAGAAAAAGGCAAGGTATCTTCCGAAGCCCCGAGTGCATTGTGGGAAAAAAAAGAGGAGTTTGGTTTGTCCCATTCTTCTTCTTTGGGCGGTGTTTTCCCACTTTGATGTTTAAGATGATCCAGCAAATGTAAATGTCACACAATTAATTTGGAATTTAAGGGGTAAGGGACCTTCTCACACGCACAGGAGGCAGCAGCTAGCGTTGTCTTTCCCTTCATCAATCTCATCAGCGTTTTCAAACGGCATTTTAGGTTTTGCTTGTGTTATCTTTGTCTGATACCCGTGCAAAACAACACGGACGGCAAAGAGCAGCAGGCGGCAAGAATGGAAAGATGCAACGGGGGAAGTATGTTTTGGGAGCGAAAATGAGGAGGCTGAAGAGAGAGCAACAGCAATGTGTACATGTTCTGTTAGGTTAGACAATCTCATGTGCGTTTTGATGCTCATATCTGTACAATTCTTTTTATTAGTTTATATAAACACAACTGCTCAATCAGAACTCGAATACAACACACATAACTGCATGAACGCAGACACACACGCACACACACAGGGGGGTGACGCCCCCTGTTAGAGTGGTTCTCACTCTAACTTATTTTGCAAGAACCACACGGGAGAGAGTATGCCCTTTTAAACACTTGCAAGTGGAGAGTCATTCGTCGCTGTGCATACAGTGATGATCGACTGAGGTCTGACTCAGGCCTCTTGCAAGAGCATTTTTATTGAGAGAAACAGGGTGGGGGGGTGTGTGGACAGGATGGGGGTAAAACCCCTGGCCTCTGATCAAATCATAGCAGGGGTTGTTTTACGATGTTGAGTAAACAGAACAACTTTGATTGCGTCCTCTGGAGCTGGTCAATCAGTTCAAAGGATCTTAGCACTTTGTTCTACTACTTTGTTAAGACAGGACAAGCTAGGTTAATTATTACGGGTTACATTCCAACATAATAATAGGATCAAACTAATCTATCAACCCTAACACCCCCCACACTCAGGTACCAAATGGTCACGTGACAAGTTCCCGCCTTTCCGGGCAGTATAAAAGAAGCTGACCTGGAGAAGGAAGCTGTTGTTTCATCTGTTGCCGTGCCTCGTGTGTTGGCCGCCATTAAACAACCCAAGATCTTGCCAATAAAGGACCAACTCTATACTCCACATCTTTGTTGTTCCTGGCTCAACATCGGACATCCCGCACAACACGCAACAAGGCAAAGAAAAGATGGAAGGATGGAGACAAAGATAAGGAAGGAGGCAAAGAGGGAGTTGAGGAAGAAAATAGAAAGTGAGGAGGAAAAAAGACAGCCCAACCCCAGGAAAGGCAGAATGCGGAAGGGAAGGGAAGGGAGGAGCTCATTCTCTTCTGATGTGGCGAAGGCGAGATGCCCTGTGAGGGCGGACGGCCCCGCAAGCAGCGCTGGCGGTAGCCGCACAATTGCGAGCCATAGAATGGCGAGCCGAGATCTGAAGGCCCAAATTGCGGGCCGTTGAGTCAGCGTCTGCTCACGGAGGCGCAAGAGCGACCGTTGGACTGCCGGCGTCCTTTCATTCGCGAGACGTTTGTTTGTGTCTGGGGCTCGCGTCGCCGTCGTTGTCAAGCGCTTATGGCGGAGATGAGACACGCACAGATGGTGCTTGGCGCCACGGCATCCGCTCGCTCCACGGGAGACTTTTTTGTTTGTTTCTTCCGTGGAACAAAATGCCGCCGCCGTCTTTCATCACGGTGATGAGACGGCGCCAGCTGTGCACGCTGGAATTAATCGACGCGGATGAGTGGCGTGAGCGAGACGCCATTCGGAGCAAACGCGGCAAAACAAACATTGGCAACCGTGTTTATCTGCACACCTTCCTTCCTTCCTTGCTTCCTTGCTTCCTTGATCCGCTGCGACAACCCCGTCATGAGAAATTTCCAGGCTGGTTTCTATGATTTTTTTTTCATAAACAAAAAAGTTTTTTTCAATGAACGTAAACAGTTTGCGTTTATTGCGATTTCGGGAGCGCCGTAGCAAAAAGCAATTGCTTTGCTCGGACAAACGACGTTCCAGGAAGATGAAACATTGCGCTTGTACAACATGAACTGTCGACAGCATCAACGCTAGCTTTAACCTGGACGAGAAAACGCAAGAAATGTTTGCTTTTGAGTTGCACTTGAAATGGTGGAAACGTAAAAAGTGACGTCGGCATTTGCCAGTCATGACGATTGACGGAAGCCATTGTCTTCATATCTTCACATGCAGAAGATGCACTCGACGCCGCCGTCGCTGTGCTCGGATGTCCCGGAGCATCTGCGGGCCAGCATCGAGGAGCTGAAGGCGTGGCTGCGACACGCTGAGCTGCTCATCTTTAACTCCTGCCTGCGGCGGCCCCGGCACCACGCTCGCCAGCAGCTGGCCAGCTTCAAGGTGGGCGATGCCTCTCCTTCACGCTTGTTTCCCTGCTTCCCGCCTTCCTAACTTCTAGTCTTCATTTCCTTCCTGCCTTCCTTCTTCCCTCCGTTCACTCCTCCCTTCCTTCCTTCGTGCTGTCCTGCGTCCTTGACGATCTCTTGCCATGTTTGGGCTATCTGTGGTCCCGCTTGTCGGGTCCCTTTTATCCTCCTTTTGTGCTCATTACGCATTGACTTGAAGTTCAATTGACTTGCGCCATGTTTAGCCTGCAATAAGTCCGCTGTTAGGTTTTTTCTCTGACCGAACAAATTTCAAGAGAAGAGCAACAGCAAACAAACCACAAGTGAGACAGAATATTAAGTGTTTTCTCGCGAGGAGTGCAGTACAGATAGCTTCACAACAATCTCACTACACTAAATATCTGTGTACACTCCCGCTCTTTTTATTTGGATTTGCCCTACCCACATTTGTGAGGCAAAAGCCCCTAAAAGGGGAGGGGGAACGCGTGTGGGCTTTGCCTCGTAAGGAAGAAATCACTAGGTGTTTACATACTGATAAGAACATGTGGAAAGAGGAATTTGAGTGGCCTGGATAGAGAAGAAAACCTTTGACCTCTAGTCAAAACATAGCAAGGGATGCTTTACGACATTGTGTAGAATGGGACAAGCTAGGTTATTTATTACTGGATACATACATTCCGACATAATCCTACGATTAAGATAGTTTGGAAAACCCTGACAATGATGGTCACTTGTAGGTTCATCTGAGGTGCAAGACAGCAATGAGGCATGTTGTTTAACAAAGTGGTCTTTGTTAGAAAGGAACTGTCTCGGTAGATGTCTTCTTTTTGCTGAGTTGTCAGCTGGTCCTGCCTGACCCAGCTGTAACCTCTCTCCTGACCCAGCCGTAACTTTTCTCTTCTGTGGTACATCATAAAAACAGCAAGGCCAAACAGCAAGCATATATTGCAGTAATACTGCGGTAAAGCATTGATTAGAGAACGCATGATAACATATATATACATTTTTCTAACAATTCCCTCCTGTGTATCATAAGTTCTCAGAGACCATTTCATCACCTAAAAGCGGCCACTTCAAAAAGATTTTCAGCCGTAGGATCACAATTCATAAGAACAAATTTACACTCGGGAGAAGATTGAGCCTTAATAATCAATGTCAGAGTCGGGAAACAAATCGGACAGGTTTACCACAGGAGCTTCAAAGATGGAGCCATCGCTAGAGCGACAACCCTCGTCAGTCGCAAAGTCGTCCCCTTGGAGCAACGGAAAAGTCTCAGCTGCTGGAGAGATAGCAGTTGTAATTAACCTGTTAATTAGAGACCGGAGACACGGAATACAACAACATCCACACAAGGTCAAAACAGCAGAAAAAACGGCAAGGGAGACTAGGACCGAGGAAACCAGGGCACGGTACTTTCCGAACACATTTAGCCAGTCGTTCCAAACCTCCGTGTTCACTCCACTGTGTTCCTTCATTTTCCCATTCAAGGTCCTCAGGCCCTCAAGAGCCTGGGACAGGCTTCCATCAGCGGCAGTATTATTTGGAATAAACGTGCAGCATTGCTCACCGAACATGGCGCAAACACCGCCCTCTTTTGAGAGTAGCATGTCAAGGGCCATTCGGTTCTGGAAAGCCATGAGGGAAGTAGCAGCCAGTTGGGAGTGGACCGCCTTGAAACCCGCCTCGGTCCAATTTCCAAGCCTCTGCACGTTGTAATGGATGTAGTTGATCCTGTCGACATTTTTGTTAAGAGTACACCACCAACACAGGGCGGATTCAAAACCAGCTGCTATCTGATTCACCAGCTTATACTCATCCGGTACTCCTCTGGGAACACCAATGGCATCTATGTATGTTGGATCTGTCGCGCCCTGCCATTCGGCGCTTCGCTTCGTTCTTAACCAGAATTTGGGTACCATAGACTTAACAAAAGATCCCAGATCATAAGGAGTCATGGGTATCAATTGAACAGGAAGCAAAAGGGTCACCAAAGCGCAAACTCCAGAGCTATTCAAAGGCAACCTATCATAAAGTTTGTTACTATTACACCAAAACCAAATATCACTACGAGCAATGGGCAAAAAAGGGGCAGTAACATTTATCAAGGAAGCACACATTGGTGCAGCTAGAGCACCCAGCCTCACACCGGTACCAGGCAGCTTGATGCACGTAAAATCACCCTTAGCTACAGTGGAAGAAAAAAGGGGTTTATTTATCGTCATGGGAGAAACAGGATAAATCCTATCCCATATAAAACAATCATGAGTAGGTGGTATGGATGAGTTCAACATTAAAACAACAGCACACTTTGGAACAATGTTTGCAGGTATAATTTTTAAAAGGGGTCTTGGTCCCATACACACGACGCAACTGGTGTTAGCCATCTTCGCGGCTTGTTCAGTCATAAGGAGCCAGTTGTTAGTCTGACCACTTATTCCTGTGGAGGCCATGAAATAGCTATCTATATCAGTGAGGAGCACACTCGTGATCTTCACTCCAGCTGTTTTAGTATAATTATTCATACCAGGACGGTCAGCCACCGACATAGTTTTGTTAATGCAGATTACGACAGGGAAATGAGGATCAACACCGGAGGACCAAGCCCACAACTGAAACCCCCAACAGGAAGTGTTAAACAAAGTGGCATTTGGAGGCCGAATTTGGCCATCAGGGAGTGCAAAGGTCAAAAGGAGGCTTGTGCCTTGGTTCTTTAAAGTTACTCGCTTAGCAAAAAACACAGCCTCTTTACTGGATCCAGAGGGCCAATATTCTAGCGCTTGTGTGGTGACAAGGGTGCTCCAGTCAGTGCTAACTGGGTGACCAGTTAAATACCACCAATATCCGAGCCATTTGTCCCCAGTAGTGGGGTGGCCATTTTGAAAACCCTTTAAACTCTTCATAGGTAAGGTAATAGTGGAAGATGTATTAGGAGCCACAGTGAACATTAATGAGTTATTATAAGTCCAAGACAAAAGCCACGGTACGCAAGTCGGAGCGTGGATAATGTGAGGTGTGCAGACAACATGATCAAAAGGGGATCGGGTGTCACGCTTACGTCTAGCAGTCTCATCCCATGAACTATATTGGTTAGTATGAGTGCCAGCCAGGTTATTGTGTTTCTGATGAAAAGAGGCTAGAGGCTCATAGCACACACCCCATGCTACTACAGCAACACACGTGAGAACAGTCATCCAGAAGGCGCAGGCCCGCACCTTCTCAAAGCATTTATACAGTAACATCCTTATTCTCACTTTTAATCTTAACCTTTATTTTTAGATCTCCCCAGAGTCAACGCCCTGAGCTTCAGGTCGGTGGCTTGGAAGTCTTCTGCTAGCTTTCGTGTCAACCCTGGATCTTGGCACCAGGATCAGGCACTATTACCAGACTTTGCTCACCTTCCGTACTTAGGTTGGGTCTGTGGAGATCACCTTTTTACAATGAGATAAATGAATCCACGTGTTGCGTTCAGCTATTTTTAAAGCATTTGGCGTTGTGAGCAATACCAAAAAGGGACCTTCCCACTTGGGTGAATGCCAATTCTTCTTCTTTATACTCTTGATCAAGACCCAGTCTCCCGGTACCACTTTGGGGTCTTCCTGCGGAGAGATGGGTTTATCATCAGTGTTACTGGTCTGGTTCTTTTGACGTTCTAGCATTTCCCTCATGTAGTCAGCTAATGTGGCTTCTTCAGGGATGTCCCATGTGTTTTTAAACTGAGGAAGCCTATAAGGTCTTCCAAAAACGATTTCGTAGGGAGTTAGCCCCGTTGTACTTGTTATATTAATGTACATTTTGACCAAGTCTAAACACTGAGTCCATGGCCGTTTGGTTTCTTCCATACATTTCTTTAGCCTATTTTTTATAGTCCCGTTAAATCTCTCAACCAGACCTGCAGACTGCGGTCTGTACGAGCAATGATTTTTTATATTTATGTGGAACATTTTCCCAATGTTTTGTACTACCTGATTAACAAAATGTTGACCATTGTCACTATAAATGGTTTCTGGAATACCATATCTTGGAATGATATCTTTGCATAAGGCTTTTGCCACTGTGAGTGCATCAGCATGTTTGGTAGGAAAAATTTCTACCCATTTAGAAAACGCATCTATTATGACCAGACAATATTCTTTTCCTTCGCTTTTATTTAATTGGATATAATCCATATGTATTGTCTGAAACGGATATAATGGAGTCGGGAACTTCCCTCTCCGAGGTCTTAAGTTACCTTGTGGATTATGTTTAGCACAGATCAAACATGCTCTACAAAATTGCTGTGAAAAACCCGCAAATCCGTATGCTGTATAAATAGCTTCAACTTGTTTTACCATACCCCCCGTCGAGACATGGGTGACCCCATGACTCGAAATAGCAGCCCACTTAAACAAGTTCCGAGGCAAAACAGGCTTGCCCAGAGGTCACACAAAAAGGCCATCATTGTTTTTTATTGCCCCTCGCCTCTCCCAAGAGAGCCTTTCCTGAGAGGGGCTCTGAGCCTGCATGTCAAGCAGCACGTCAGAAGAGATGTGCGACATCGAACCATAATCAGTGGAAGACGAGAGGACATGGAGCAGGCCCTCTGCGGCAGCCTTGGCAGATTTATCAGCAAAAGCATTACCAAGCGAAACAGGATCAGTCCTGGTAGTGTGAGCAGCACATTTGCAGACTGCCACCCTAGTGGGCAATTGGACAGCGTCCAAAAGTTGAGGCAGCAACGTAGAATGGGTGACGGGCTTGCCCGTAGAAGTTATCATGCCACGGTTGCTCCATTGCTGAGCAAAAACGTGCACCGTAGCAAAAGCATACTGGCTGTCAGTCCAAATAGTGACAGATTTGTTAGCAAACATTTTGCAAGCCTCAGTGAGAGCAATGAGTTCAGCGGCCTGTGCCGACATATGGGATGGCAGTCTAACAGCTTTTAAAACCTCAGTAGCTGAGACAATGGCATACCCAGAGAGGGTCACGCCAAGTTCACTTTTCTTTGACGACCCATCAACGAAAACCACATGACTGTTAGGCAAAGGTGTATCTTCCAGATCGGGTCGAGCCTTTGCAACTTGTTGAGCAGCATCGACACAATCATGGAATTCGCCATCGTCAGGAAGGGGAATAAGAGTAGCAGGATTGAGTGTCGTGCACCTTTCAACGGTCAAATGCGGCTGAGAAAGCAACGTAGCCATGCATGACAGATGACGTGCAGGCGACAAAAAGGTCATATTTGTTTGCAGCAAAAGAGCCGAGACCGCATGGGGAACCTTCAGCGTCAAAGGATGAAATAGCACAACACTAGCACTGCTTTCCACAGCCATGGAGGCCGCCACCACGGCCCTCACGCACGGCGGGAGAGCACAAGCAACACTATCCAATTTAGAAGAATAAAAGGCAATAGGTCGAAACTTTGAGCCATGCGATTGTAGCAAAACAGAGGTCATATAATGACCTTTGCAATCAACAGTTTGGACAAACGCTTTATCATAGTTAGGTAGGGCCAGAGTGGAGCTGGAGACCAGAGCCTGCTTGATTAGCACAAAAGCATCCTCAGCTTCGGGAGTCCATTTTAATCGAGTGGACATTGAGATGTTCTCTTCATACATCAATTTGGACAGAGGAGCAACAATTTGTGCATAGTCAGGTATCCAGCTCCTACAATAACCTGTGAGCCCCAGAAAAGACATCATTTGTTTCTTTGTGAGCGGTTTAGGAGCTTGCAAAATAGAGGTCTTTCTACTTTCAACTATAGTCCGACCTTGGGAACTAAGATTGTGGCCTAAATATTTAATTTCAGTGGACCACAACTGGAGTTTATTTTTGCTGACTTTGTGGCCTTCTTTCGCCAAGTGATGCAGCACCGCAAGTGTGTCTGTCTGACAAGAGGCAGAATCAGGGGACGCTACCAAAATGTCATCAACATAGAGCAAAATCTGACTCCCCATTGGTGGGACAAATTTTGCCATGCTGGCTGCCATCACCTGTGAGTAAATTGTTGGGCTTTCACAGTACCCCTGGGGCAACCGGGTAAAGGTGTACCTCAAACCAGCATATGTGAAAGCAAACCAAAACTGACTTTCCTCTGCAATAGGGACAGAGAAAAAGGCATTGCTAATGTCAATTACTGAAAACATCTTCGCATCAGGTGTTAACGAATTCAACAAGGTATGCGGGTCAGGGACACAAGGTGCTCTTTGAACGACAGCATTGTTCACTGCTTGCAAATCTTGCACCAATCTCCACCCGACAGAAGGTAGTGCCTTTTTTACAGGGAAAATTGGAGTATTGCAAGGAGAATCAGGGCAAGGAATGATGACACCTGCCCTTAATAAATCTGAAATTACAGGTGCAATACCCTGCAAGGCATCGGGTTTCAATGGGTACTGCCTCACACAAGGGCGGTATTCAGTTTTAGGTCTAATAACAACAGGAAGTGCTCCTTTCACCAAACCCACGTCAGAAGGACCAGTCGACCAAAGTTCACTCGGAATCACAGCGAGGATTTGCTCGTCATCTGACGACAGCACAAAATGTCAAAAGGAGGATGCTTTCTCAGAACAGGAGTCAACGTGAACTCCACTAATAAATGACAGGACCTGGTTCATGTTTTGTTTAAAAAACTTGGTAGAAGGACTATAAAAGGAGTCAGGTCCAACTTGAGTCCAATCAGAAGCTGCCAATGCATCTCTGGCCATAAATCCCAAACTTTGCCATGTGGCCGTGAAAGGCCGAAACAATGAGATGTGGAGCGGAGTGGGAGACATGTGCAATTTCTGTATCTCAGAGGGAGCCGGCCCTATGACTACACAGGCACGGCTTTCACCATCATGCAGGAGGAAAGATGGCTTCAAGGAGGCAGGCGTAACAGCCTCAAGCATGTTTTCGTAGTTGTGATCAGGACCAGGCGTGTCTTTATGCCACATGGTTACGTGCAGGTTGGTTGGGTCCATTGCCTGTTCAGGGCACCGCAAAAGGGTGCGTGCTTGGGCTAGAAGAGGGGTTCCACACTGCACAACTTCTGCATCAGTCAAATCCAATGAATAGAAATAATAGCAATGAAACTGGCCAAAAATCTGTAATTGGTGTCGCCTTTTGACAACGATTTTGTCATTAAGGGGCACAAGGGAAAGACCAAGTGCAGTGAGAGCATCTCTTCCTAGTAAATTAACAGGGCAATTTGGCATCAGCAAAATGGGAATGCAACAACTTCCCCCTTCTGGGTCCCGTATCCAGACTGGACGAGACTGGGGTACTGGGGTTGTCGAACCATTCGCTGCTCTCACCCAGAAAGTCTTTCCTCCTTCCCGCACATCCGCAGGTATGTCGCGACACGTGGTCACACACGCGCCTGAGTCACACAAAAACGTTATGGGAGTCCCATTTACCATTAAAGTTACCACAGGTTTCTCTACATTGTTCATCAACAAGTCCTGAATGTTCAAATCTACATCAGCAGGGGGAGCTGTCGTCAGGACAGTCTTATCAATTTTCTGTTGACCATCGGTTAGTCATAAGGGAGGATTAGCCTGACCCTTATGGGGATTCGGACAGTCTTTTGCTATGTGGCCCTCTTTGCCACAAGACCAACAAATAGGAAGTCGGGAGCCATATCGCTTTGACTGACCCTGGGCGGGCTGGCCGTATGGGTCATAATCGAGAGCACCACGATTATACCCTCCTCTGCCTCTGCCACGGAAATTCTCAAAACCGCGCCTTCTCTGGCGTGGTTCGAAGGTTCTGTTCTGATAAAACATGTCAGACGAATCACCATTTGCAAAAAAGATGGTGGCCACTTTCCCCTTTTCTTTTCCCTTTTTTAAATTGACAACTTTTTCAGCGTGTATAGCATGATCAATAAATTGTGGCAATGTAGAGGTTGGGAAAGTAATCATGTGTTTAGCAACCCAGCTCTGGATTGCTGGCCGTGTATTTGCATGTAGAGCATTTTTGAGCTGTTGGTTATAGACATCAGTTCCAGGCTCCAAACCACTATTGGCTTTGAACACCTTCTCCAATCTGTGTCTATAATCTTCAAACAACTCATCCTCTTTTTGTTTGGTTCGGCCAATATCTGTATAATTTGCTCTACGTTGAAATTTTATTTTGATCCTACCAAATAGTTGGTCAATTTGAATACTCAATGGCATCCCATTATATTCTAATGGTCGGCCTTGGTCATCAAAAGGATTCCACCCGCCCTTGACACTGGCCCAATCTTTGGTCAAGGTTGCCATAAAAACCTGCTGCACCTCATCACCTCTCAAATTATAGGAAGCAATGAGTTGTATTATGTCGGTGCAGTATTGTTCAACGTCTTCAGAAGGCAATGCTATTCCCTCTGTAGCTGATTTTACATCAGCTTGCGTCCATGTTCTGTATACTAAAATTGTGGGTTCCCCGTCATCATGAGGATTTGCTACTTGAATCATTGGGTAGGCGTCAGCTACTTCCGCTCCCATATAGCTCGGGCCGCAGCTTGCCGCGGGAGCCGAGGGAGAGGAAGCTTCTGACTTCACGCGGCTCCGCTTCACCATGGCATGAGCAGAATCACTATACTTTGGAGGATCATCTGCGCTTGGCAATTTGGGGTACAAAGCCGGAAAGGATGGTTCGCTTTGGCGTCCCACAACATCTTTCTTTGTAATTTGATCATCCTTCTCATCTTCATTTATCACACCCTCAGCCACGGCCCTCAAGCGAGGCCGCGCTGATGTCGTTTCATCATCTTCCTGCCTATGCAACAACAAGCTCTCTTTGGATTTTTCTTCACTTCCCTTATTCATCAATTTTTCTTTCATTTGTCCACATTTTCTTTTCTCAGCTTCCAATTCCCATTGTACTATTAAATGATACCCGTCTTTATTGTTTTTATTCGCGCCACACTTGGCTTTAATTGATTGCTTGAGGTCGTTTAATGATTTTGAGCTCAGCCGACCATCAAAGTTGTAATCGGTTATCCATTTGTCAAGATATTTTACATTTTCTGGGTCGACCCATTCCATTAATTTCCAATCCTTGCATTTTAATTCATGTCGGGGTAGGGACTTTCGCTTACTATTTAAGTTTCCCATGGTTTATTTTTCTAAATTTTGGAGTTGGTAGTTTGAATGGCACCTACAGTGTCCTAAAACCAACTTTATTCACAGGACAGTGGTTAAATATTCGATGTGTGGTAAGTCTCCTTTCACCTCCCCGAAGGGAGCGGAGAGTTCTTGCCTCTGCCCCCACACAAAGCCACTGTTTACAATCCTGTGTGTTTATATAGAGGAGCGCTCAAATGAGATCACTCTCAGTCAAACTGTACACAAGCATACCACGCGCGATTTTTAATAACAGAGGAGTCCGCACTCCCGCTGCGGAATTTAACTAACGTAAAAGTTAGGGGGCTCCACACCGCCCCTGCGGAATTTAACTGTTTCTAATTGCACTTGATAGGGTCTAGAATTCTCAAGGTCTTTAAGTGACTTCTTGTCACTGCTCGTTTTAAGTGACCTCTTGTCACAGCTCATTCATTTAGGTGACCTCTTGTCACTGCTCATTCATTCCTTTTTAGTAGAATTAATATTCCTACTCACGGTCTGCTGATTCTCCTCCTCGGAAGATCTCGTCAACCCTCCCGGTGTCCAGCCGGACTGATCGAGACAGTCCCGTCAAAGGGCTTTTGTTTACCTCGGCCGAGGATTTTCGCCTGCGTCGAAGAGTCCGCTGGAACCGCCAGGTGTGTCGAGATCCCGGAACGAGCCCCCAATTTCTGTTAGGTTTTTTCTCTGACCGAACAAATTTCAAGAGAAGAGCAACAGCAAACAAACCACAAGTGAGACAGAATATTAAGTGTTTTCTCGCGAGGAGTGCAGTACAGATAGCTTCACAACAATCTCACTACACTAAATATCTGTGTACACTCCCGCTCTTTTTATTTGGATTTGCCCTACCCACATTTGTGAGGCAAAAGCCCCTAAAAGGGGAGGGGGAACGCGTGTGGGCTTTGCCTCGTAAGGAAGAAATCACTAGGTGTTTACATACTGATAAGAACATGTGGAAAGAGGAATTTGAGTGGCCTGGATAGAGAAGAAAACCTTTGACCTCTAGTCAAAACATAGCAAGGGATGCTTTACGACATTGTGTAGAATGGGACAAGCTAGGTTATTTATTACTGGATACATACATTCCGACATAATCCTACGATTAAGATAGTTTGGAAAACCCTGACAATGATGGTCACTTGTAGGTTCATCTGAGGTGCAAGACAGCAATGAGGCATGTTGTTTAACAAAGTGGTCTTTGTTAGAAAGGAACTGTCTCGGTAGATGTCTTCTTTTTGCTGAGTTGTCAGCTGGTCCTGCCTGACCCAGCTGTAACCTCTCTCCTGACCCAGCCGTAACTTTTCTCTTCTGTGGTACATCATAAAAACAGCAAGGCCAAACAGCAAGCATATATTGCAGTAATACTGCGGTAAAGCATTGATTAGAGAACGCATGATAACATATATATACATTTTTCTAACATCCGCCATATCAAATATCTTTGACATTTCTTGAGGAGTAGTGCAGCCAACAAAGTTGTGCAAGACAAACCAACTTTAGGCTTGTAAACAATAAATAATAAATGAAGCCAGGCAAAGGCAGCAGTGGCGTGCTGAGCATCGTGCGCGCGTGCTGGCCTTAACAAAGGCAAAGAACGTATGGCAGGAGGAAGGTAGGAATGGTAATGGGATTTTAATCAACTGGTGTCACACGGCAAACAGCAGCAAGCACCTGGCGATGCCGCGCGCACACACACAATCAATGTATGCAAATGAGTGTGACATGCATGCAAATTAGGAAACACGTTGAGCACAAATAGTATGATCCCAAAAAGGATGCGAGGGAGCAGAGACGAGTCAAAAGTGCTCCGACGCAAACACGATGGCCAAAACAAGTTGAAATGTTTGTTTCTATGCCAATTTTGGCACAGCGCAGATTGTCGCAATTTTCAGTGTCGCGTATCACCTGATGAATTGGGTGTGCCCGACATTGTCAAAGTCAAAGTCTGCTTTATTGTCAATTTCTTCACGTCAAGACATACAAAGAGATCGAAATTGCGTTTCCTACTATCCCACGGTGACACGACATATTAAATATATATATATGTATATATTATGTTATATTGGTCCACGGACAAACAAAACATTCAAGTAAACAATACAAAACGTAAAAACAAGAAGGCACATACAATGAACAAATAAGAGCAATGAATAGATAATAAATAAATAAATAAATAAGAGCAACATGGTTGAAACGGAGCAATTGTGCATACAGCAGACAGTATATAGCGCAAAAGTACAGGAGGAGTAGTGCAAGGCAGCCAACGTGGCCCAAAAGGCCAGGACGTTATGCAGCCGAGGGTGGAGGGGGGAGAGAGTTCAGGATCCTAACAGCCTGGAGTATGAAGCTGTTGGTGAGTCTGGTGGTGCGGGAGCGCAGGCTTCTGTACCTCTTCCCAGAGGGCAGTAGATCAAACAAAGTGTGAGCGGGGTGACTCACATCCCTCACAATCGTGGTCGCCTTGCAGGTGAGATGGGAGGTGTAAATGTCCTTCAGGGAGGGGAGTGAATAATAATCCTACTAGCTGTGTTCACTATGCGCTGTAGGGCCTTCATGTTGTATTCAGTGCAGCTTCCACCCCATACAGCGATACAACTGGAGAGGACGCTCTCAATAGTGCCACGGTAGAATGTGGTCATGATGGCTGGTGGAGCACTTGCTCGCCTGAGTTTCCGCAGGAAGTACAGGCGGCGCTGCGCTTTCATCGCCAGTGATGCAGTGTTGGTGGACCAGGAGAGGTATTTACTGATGTGCACCCCCAGGAATCTGGTGCTGCTCACTCTCTCCACCACAGCACCGTCGATGGTCAGTGGCAGGTGTTGGGTGTGACCCTTCCGGGAATCAACAACAATCTCCTTGGACTTGCTGACGTTCAGCACGAGGTTGTTGTCCCTGCACCACGTGGTCAGAAGGTCGAGAGTTTTTGGGGCCGAGTGTGGCGACGAAGCGGCGGCGTTTTGCACCCTCGCCGCTTTTGACGCACAAACGCCGATGTCATCCGTTAATACTAACGGGACCGATGGCAATGACGCTAAGCTCTTCGGAGCCGACGGCGGCGGGCGGATCGCTTGTTGTCTTTTTGAAATAGGCTGTCTCTCGTCTCCTGCAGAGTTTGTGTTGGGACGTGCGGGCTCGGCGATGCGGCGTCTCACGGCTTCTGAAGCTTTGCCAGAAGCTCCTCCGGCAGGACCAGGTGGGTACCTCCGACGTCAGACGGGACCTTGCTCCTTTGCATCTCTTTGATTGGTTGTTGCTGGGTTGGAGCGCAGCCGGGGCTTGAGGCCGAGGCAGAGGCGGAGCGGCGGCGCCAGGCCCTGCAGCTGCTGTCCATCAACCTGGAGCGGAGGTGGGAGGCCGTGCTCATGCACACGCTGCACTGGCACAACAGACTCAAGAGGGAGCTGCCGGGAGAGCCGCGCACGCCGGGAGAGCTGGCAGAGCCGCGCATGGTAAGAACACCACGCACGCCGGGAGAGTTGTGCACAGTAAGAACGCCACGCACGACGGGAGAGCTGCGCATGGTAAGAACGCCGCACACGCCGGAGCTTTTCCGTTCTTCTAGATGCGTCCAAAGGCTTTTCCAAGAGCAAGATGCTTTCAAATTAGAACATGGCCTCGCTAAACGCTCGGCACGGCCGATGACAAATGGGGATGACAAATACGGGTGTGGGGACGCCATGACCTCGCAGAGGCCAGGACTGGTGTGACTCCTGAAAAAAACGTGACAAGCCTTTAGCTTCGGAATCAATTTGGCGACCTCGCTCAGCGCTTTGGCGTTGCAGACGATGAATAAAGACAGTGAGCTAGCAAGGACAGGGCTAAGCTAACAAACAAGAGCGCTCGGCGGCAAGCCAATGCAAACACTTTGGCCTCCAAAAAAAGAGCGCGAGGAGGAGAACCGCCTCATTTTGGTCTGGTGCGCGTCCCTTTGCTCCCTCCTTGCCGCTCCCTCCTCCTCCTGTCATCGTTCGAGGAAAGGGAGCAACTTCAGGTACAGATTTCCATGCAAAACTTTGGACTGAATTGCGCCGTTAGCCACCTGCAACTTGCACAAGACGCTCGTGGTGATGCTCGACTCAAACTGCAGAGGAAGGACAGACGTGAAATCAGTCACAGACGCTTTTTTTGGTTGTTTGATTGGATGAGGGGCTGCAGGCCCCGCTCCTTGCGCTTGCGTTAGCCTTATCTGAAATACACAAGTCAACTACACACTGGCGGCTTTAGGAGATTAATAGGCTATGAATGACTAATGTGCTCACCCCACCCACACACACACGTTCATATTAACAAGATGAGGAGCAATTTGTATAATTATGTCCGTGCAAGTGAACAATTCCGGCGTCTAAGCACATTTTGCCGCCGCTGAAGATTTTTGGTTGCGTGTTTACGTCCACTCTGAATTATTCATGGCTTTGTTCCACACTGGAATCTTTGTCTTGACTCGGAGGAGCGCTTTGGTCTTCTTTGTGCTGGGCAGCAAACACTTAATCGTCTTCCTGCTTTAATGATATTATTTTAATTTGTGTAATTATCAAGCAATTACTTCAATGAATAAATTGGACACTTGTGCAGCATATTTGCAAAGTATTTATTTGAATCATAAAAATATAATTGTTTATATTTAACTGTTGCATCAATTGTATTATTTTTAATAGTAAAATAACATTGATTTATTTGTACGATTTATAGTTGATAGAAGTTAATGAAGCAAATTAAAAGGCTAGATTTGAAACTGAAACAATAACAAATTCTCATATGGAGTTAAGTCACTAGTTATTTTATGAAAACAAATGTGAAGACAAATATTTACGTCTGGAGTGAGTCTCACGTTTTCGATTGCATTCCAAATGATACAATTATAATGAGGTGACCTCGTCCAGCAATGTTGCGTCACTTCAAATTTGTCTCGTCTGAATTGGACACCAAATCCTTTCGTCTTTGTCATCATCTGAATTGGAAACCGTATTCTTTTGTCTCGTCTTCAGGTCCCAAGGAACTCTGTGGAAACAGGCCCATCGAATCCCCTCCAAGTTCCTCCCCACCGAGCTTCTCCCCACCAATCTCCTCCCCACCGGGCTCCTCCTCCGGGAGCCTCGGCTCCCGACGACTCGTGGGAATGGGACGAGACCGATCTGGCTGTGGCGGAATCTCCCGAACTGACGCACAAGGAGGCCGGCGTGACGACAAATGTCCCTCCTCAAACGGTGGTCTACCAGGTGTACGGTCTTCACACGGTGGAGTGGAAAAGGCTTCCGGAAGAGACCGAGAGGAACCAACACACGTTTCACAGGAGCCCGAGCAAGGACTCCACCTTCTCGTCCATGGAGTCCCTCCTGGGCAGACTGACGCCGGGTGAGCCAGACCTCCTGGGCGAGCAAGGTGGCGAGAGGAGACCTGAGAGGGAAGGGGCCAACGACGGCCATTTGTCTGGCAGCGAAAGCGGCATTGTTAGCGACGCCGGAGACGTCGAGACCGTACCGTGTCGCCGACTCCTTGAAAAAGAGAGTGTGAACGCGCCCACCGCAGCCATGCTGCACCGAGAGGAGCAGAGAGCCCAACGAGCTGCGCAAGAAGAAGCCGAGCTCAAGAAAGGAGATGGTGAGGAGCTGGATGGCTTGGAGCCAAGTGCAACCGGGTTTCCCTGTTTGGACCAAGTCGCCGGGCCCCACCAGCCAAGCGCCAGTCCCCTCTGGTCTCCAGGCTCTTCTTTGGAGTCCCTCCTGTTGCCGGGCCGTGAACTGTTCCCCTCCAAAGAGCACCTCCATCGCAGCGCCTCCCTGGAGAGCGGCCTGTTTGGCCTTGGCCGCAGCCTGGACGGCCACACCCGCCTGGACGCCGACACCGACCTGGACGCCGACACCGGCCTGCACACCGACTTTGGTCTGCAGGCCGACACTGGCCCGGACGGCCACACCAGCCTGGATGCCGACACCGGCCTTGCCCCGCGCTGGACCGGAGATGAGGACCGCCATCGTCCAGAAGACCTGAGGCTTGGCATCAGAGGACGAGGACAGCTGTCTTCGGGAGAGCTGAGCAGGAGAACTCTGGATCTCCTGAAGCGTCTGGAGAACATTCAGAGCCCGACAGCCACCAAGATGACTCGCAGCGTTTCGGAGCTGACGCTCGGCAGCCAGACGCTCGGCAGCCAGACGCTCGGCAGCCAGACGCTCGGCAGCCAGACGCTCGGCAGCCAGACGCTCGGCAGCCAGACGCTCGGCAGCCAGACGCTCGCCTCCCCTTGGCTGGGGGACCAACGCTCGCGAGGTTCCCGTGAGGTTCTACCGTCACTCGTTGATGACAACTCTGCCTCGCTCACCGTGCTCCCCAAGCGCAGGAGCCTCCTTCTGGAGGGGGCCAGCAAGCAGAACTCCTACGGGAGGAGCGGCCACCGAGAGGAGGTGGACGCTGTTAGTCTGAGCATGGTGGTCAATGTCTCCTGCTCCGACGACGAGAATGACGGCGATCTCCTGTCCTCCTCCACCCTCACCGAGGAGGAGATGGAAGTCCTAGAGGAGGAGGAGGAGGAGAGGCTGATGCTCGCCTCGTTTGAGGACGAAGACCGGGATGACGAGTTGGCCGCCGAGGAGGCCTACGTGTTGGGCTTGGATGACCTGAAGAAGGAGCTCCAGGCATGCAGGCGACCTCCTCCCGCCTCAAAGACAGAAGTTGGACTATGGGATGAACTCCAGTGTGGGAGCAACCCTGAGCAAGGACACCCCCTGAACTCTACCAAGCGAGACCACCAAGAGGAGGCAAACCGGAGGCGCTTCATGAGCCAGTTTGCGGATGATGTGGAGAACGGCAACGTGGAGAACGGCGCCTTGGAAGGTAAAGATGCGGATGACGAGCTCCTGCGAGAAGAGTCTGCTGTTTTCACCAAGAGAGGTGAGCCTCTCAATGTACGAGCAGAGTCTCACGCCTTGAGAGGAGTAGCTCTCCAACTCGTCAGGGACTCCTTTACCTTCTCAGTAGCCGAAGAGGATCTTGAGCTGCTTCCTTCTTCACCAACCTGCGAGTATCTGCCGCCCGCTGGCGCCTCCTCCTTCGAAGGACAGCTTAAGGGCGAGTTACCCTGCCAGAGCGTCTCCTTCTCCCCCGACAGGAAGGCCATCACCATTCAGGAGAAGTTCAAGTTCTCCTCGCTGGTGACGGAAGAGAGCAGGAACAAACTCCAGGACAAGCATTCCTGCCACCCCAGCAAAAACTCCCACACTCCCTCGTGCTGCTGGCCCTCCCTGCTCTCCTTGCCCTCCTCACCCTCCCCACCCTCCTCCGAGGAGGCTGTGCACAACTTTGTCATGGAAATCTTGGACTTGACTTCAGAGGCCCGCCAGAGCAAAGAGATTCCTGGACGAGAGCTAACGCAGACCATCGGAAAGTCCGACACCGAACTAAGCCCCGCCTCCTTCCAGCACATCAGAGAAAAGGTAACGCACACATAAAATACAAACTCTATCAAATCATAAATCAAGGACCGAATATATCAATAATTACAAATTCTGAGTTATAAAATACACAATAAAACTAGAAAATCATCATGACTCAAAAAATGTTGAAATAGAACATGATCAATCTATGAATAATGAAGCAATTTTGCTCGCCGCCTTTTTTGTTGTTTGTTTAATTGATTTGCCTACAATTGAGATGGCTGTGTGTCACTCGTCGTGACCTTTGCATCCTTGTGTGCCGGCTGCAGGTGGCGCAACATTCCCATCGGCCCTTGCGCTTGCGCAAAGGCGACTTCTACGCCTACCTGTCGCTCTCGTCCCACGACAGCGACTGCGGTGAACTCACTCGCTGCGCCGAGGACGGAGGCGTCACTGTGCCTGCGCCTTCCCTCGTCCCCACCGGCGCCGCCAGCCCCGCCCCCTCTCACCCGGGTGAGGAAACGCTCGTCCCGGCCTGCACAGAGGAGGCCTACCTGGGCCCGCCGCTCTGCTACAGCTTGCCGCCCACCGACAAAGCGAGGGCCTTACCGGAGAGGGAGGCGCGGCTCCCATGCCCCCAGGAGGTCCAAAGCGTCACATCCGCTCCGCCCCTTGGCTGCAAACGGCAGATCCCCAAACACTCGCCCGAGGAGAGCCAGAGTGGGGTCTTGGCCCAACCGGAGCCTTCTCACTGCTCCTTGTCAAAGATCCAGCGGGGCTCGCCGCCCGGCAAATCGCATCCGCATGGAGGCTTTCCAGAGGAGGCAGATGTCGGAGACGCCGAGGAGGCCGTCCCGGGTGAAGCCAGGCCGGAGGGGGCCCCGCGCCTCGCGGGCCGCCATGTGTCGGAGGCGCCTCGTAGTGAGGCGACCCCTTATCTAAATCCCGGGGCGCGTGTCGCCCCGATAGACTCCTCGCCGGCTCAGTGTTTGGCAGATACTAAAAGGCTTCAATCCAATATTGGCGCCGTAATGACCAAGATAAGTGACAGCGACTCCACGACAAATCCTTCAAAAGAGCCGCCCACCCCCGCCGCCTCCGCGCAAATTAATCCCAAAATTAACCGCAGGCCGATCAAAGAGGCTGATAGGGCGGTGGGGAGGCGGGGGGAGGTCTACACCCGCGGCGGCAGCGAGCGGCCCCAAGACAGGCTGGCGGGGGCAAGGAGGCGGCTGGACGTGAAGAAGAGCGCACCGCTCGCAGGCAACAAGAACCAGGTCGGTTGGACAAAGATCCCATGCTCGCAAATCTGCTCTGTCGCGTTAATCTGAGCCCAACCGACCGTGTGATCCACACACCCGGCTCTCCTCCTGCACCCTTCACACCTTCTTTGATTGAAACGAGCATGCTGTTTGTCACTGCGTGTCGAAAGGTGGAGGTGGGGAGGGGCGAGGCGAGGCTGGAATGCAAGAAGATGGGAAGCACTTTCCCTGTTTCATGGAAAAGCATTAACAGCATATTGGGATTCATTTTTGCCCCCCCGAGCATTTCAATGAACGTACGCAGATTTTCTGCAAAGTCGACCGCGTTCTCTGTGACTTTTATTCAAGCTCAATTTAGATTGCGTATGCTTCCTCTCTACCCCCCACCCCCCCAGTCCCTCCGAGGTGTTAATGCAAGGTGGGATTTGCAGACGTCTCACTTTCAGGTCCAGGGAACAACATCAGCATAATTACCATCAGTCGCATTTGATTAGGATTCATCAGCCTTGAATTAGCACTTTTTTCTCTCTCGTTTTTCTATTTCCTCATGCAAATCGGCGCGCAGCCTTGCTAGCGCCGCACTTTAGCCACTTTTGCCTCTTTGTCCGCTCGCATAGCAATGAGCCTCTCCCCAAACTGGTGCGCTGTTGCCTTTTATTTGCCGATTTCCCACACAAAAAGCAAAACAATCAAGCTGATCAGTGCGCCATATTTGGCAAAGATTCTGCGGAACGGCTCGAGTAACAGTGGCATGGTTTGCAAGACGTCAAACCAATAAATGATCGCAATGGCTTTTCTTTCTCTGGCAGGCGAGCGCTGTCAATCAAGCCACACGGGGGCGGAGCCAAGTCCTGGATCGGCCGATCCGAGTAGGTTGCAAACGATGCCGCCGATCCGTCCGTCTTGGATAACGCTTGTGAAGCAGGAGGCGGGGTATATAGCAGAAAGCAAAGAACAAAGACTGGAGTTGTGAATGTGCGTGCGCGTGCGGCTGGCCTCTGGGTGCCTCTGGGGCCAAGCAAACCTCAGTGCCCTGTATGACATGCGCAGGCGCACACGCACGCACCCCCTCAGGGCAGGGCATTCGAGTCCCGCTCTGACAGCCCAACAGCTGCAGGTTGTTGTCGCCACACACACAGGCACACACAGACACACACACACACACACACACACACTGGAGGACGACGCTGTTATGACAAACCACACAAACACGTGCACGCGATATCTGTGATGCATAAATGTGCTGCCGACCCCCATCGGGTCTTACCCACCTGTTCACGCACACACAGGCTCAATTAAAGCAATGGTGAATGTGGCTCAGGATGCGCTGTGACCCAGACAGCAAAAGGCCCTTAAGCGTGTGCGCGCGTGCAAGCGTGCGTGTACACAAGTGCGCTCATGTTTCATCGTCCACTGATGCTCAGAAGGTTTCACACAAAAGAGCGGAAATTACACACACGCAAGCAGGAGGTTGAGCTCCACAAGCTTCATGCAATCACACAATGCAAAATGCCACCCGCAAGCTCAAGAAAGTAGCAACCAGGTCACGCTAGTTTCCACAGCTCGCAGGCAGCAGATTTTTTGTTTCGTGTTTTTTGGACTCGCTCGTTGTTCACAATTTGCCTCACAGCCGGAAAAACTTATTGGATTCTTCTTTCCTTCTCCCATCCAGACCGGGCTGCCGAGCATCCAGGTCCGTCCGTGAGAACAACCGGTGTGCGACCGAGATGAACGAGAGGAAGACGAAAGTTGACGAAGATGAACAAAGAGCCAATTTAAAGAGAAGACACTTCGACAATGAGCTCGGAAACGCAGCTGAATAAACAAAATGGCCGCCTGCAAGACGCTCACGAACACACCCACAGAAATAAGCGCACTACACAGTGCACACACACGTAACACACACACACACACATACTTTTACCACACGTCCACAACAAAGAGCACACACAAAAATGCGCGCGCGAACGACGCGAGCATTCATTTTGTAGGACAAGCTGAAAGTTGAGTGTCAAAAGGTGATTTGCTTTGTCTATGCAACGCCGGCGGTGGCGGTGGCCATTTTGCACGGGGCTTGCTTTAATGATTTTGCGTTTTGCTTGGATGAAGATCAAAACGCGTTTGAGTCTGTTTGTGCCTTGCTACCTTTTTAGCCACCGTCGGGAGGAGGCTGCAATTTTGTCAAGGTGCAATGCTACTTGCGTGTATGTTTTGTTCTGCATGTCCCGACGTACAATCTGTTCGGGACCTCTGCAAAGGGTGCACTTCTTTTGTTTGTGTTCTGCTCGGGACCGGCGCGATGGGCGGCCTCCTTTTGTTTGTGTGCCGCGTGTCGGGACGCTGAGCCTTGGTAAAAGTTTCCGGAGAAACAAAACAAAGGTTCCTCAACATCCCGGGAGAGACGTGCTTGGCTATGCGCATCCTCAATAAACGCTCGCAATTGTCATCACTCGCCGTTTGTGTTTTTTTGGGGGCTCCTTGTCACGCAACGCTCAACACCAGGCCAAACTGGTAGCAATTAAAAACGAGATCAAAATCGATTCATTGACTTTGGTTTGACTGCGAATATTCTTGTCCTCAATCACATCCACTTTGCTGCCTCCTCGCGCCGTGGTTGGACGTTTTCCATCCCCGTCACAAGGTCGCCACCAGGATGGTGATGATGATGAGAATGGTGATGAGGATGATGGGAATGATGGGCTAGGCTCCAGCAAACTCGCGGCCCTTGTGGGGGTAAAATGGATGGGTGATGATAAAAGACGTGTTTGATGCTTATTTTGACGGTGTCCCAATTGAAGGAGCGAGCAAAATGGACTTCCTCTTGGGAACAAATCCTCGGACATGCCAAGAGGACCGTCACGCCAGCCACTGTCATGCGCATTTTCACATGCATGGCCTTCTTGTGTTTGGCCCCACATGAAGTTTGCTTTGCATTCAAATGTGTCCCAGCACATAGATTGCCTTGCTGCTGTTTTGGGGTCTTTAGCACAGGTGACTGTCAGAAACAGAGAGTGGGCGACCAAATGCAGCACAAACCTTTATTGAACAGGGGAAAGGGGAGATGGAACGCTGGACTGCCGGTCTGGCTGGTGTGGCTGAGCAGAAGAGCGCAGCGCGCAGGCAGGTGGTCAAGGCAGGCGGCGATCAGAACGTGGTCAAGGACAGGCAAGTAGTCAGGACAGGCAGCGAGCAAGGCGAGTCGGGTCAGAACACTGGCAAAGTCGGCAACGGGAATCGTTCAGGCAGGGCACAGTGAGCAGGGCACAGTGAGCAGGGCACAGTGAGCAGTGGCGTCACGGGCAGGGTAAGGAGACGAACTGACAACCACTGGCTTGATTCACTGGGTTTAAATAGAGCGGGCCCAACGAGCTGTGGTAGGTGCTGGTGATTAGCTTGATTGGGGGCGTGGCTGGAAGTCCGGTGACGCAGGCACGTGACAGTGATGGCCTAAAAAAAAAACATGACACAATTAGCTTCATTGATACACAAATGATCACACGAGCAGTTGTCACAGGTGGTTTCAAATAGGAAGTGAGGGTTTTTCCCTCAGGGGCGGGATCATTTTCCAACCTCCATTTCCTGTCTCAAACATGTATGTGACTTGCTTCAGCTTATCCTTCAGCATTCTGGAAGTCCAATGAGCACATTGCCCTCACACATAAGCAAGCCTTTCCAAACACCGTTATCATCTACCGTAATTTTCGGACTATAAGTCGCGGTTTTTTTCATAGTTTGGGTGGGGGGGCGACTTATAATAAGGAGCGACTTATATGTTTTTTTTCAAAACCTTTCCCCCCCAAAAAAAGGTGAAACCGCGATAAACGAACCGCGATGTAGCAAGGGATTACTGTAATTTGAATTTCAAGTGACGTCAGCAGCGCAACGCGGCGTGGCGGTTGTTTACATAAAGGACAAAGATTGATCACGCTACTAGACGCTACTTGCTAACATTTGGTGTAGTAAAGTCAGCTGTGTGCTGAGGTTCTCTCTTATGCGCTCATTTTTGGCTGTTTGCTCATGTCTGCAAATATTAGCTGCTTGAAATGCGAGCTCTTTCCTGCGCTTCGGTCATGTGAGCTAAGGTGGCTAATATTTGCCCATGTTAAATACTTGCTAGCACTGGGCTATATGAGTGGCTCACTTGTGTGCGCTAATGTTAGCTGTCTGCTAAAGGATCCTTGTGCGAGTCGCCTGCCAACATTGACGAAGACGGACGGACCGACTGACAGACACAATGGTGGACGGACAGAGGGGCAGACAGACAGACGACTGGTAGATGGATGGACAGATACAGAGGGAGAAGATCAAGTAGATTGAAGGAAGGAAGGACAGACGGATCTTGTCTCACATACATATGTTAATATTAGTCGTTAGCCTTAGTTTTACCTTTAGCGCAAATGTTTACAAATGATGCTCCTCAGCAAACGGAATCACACATCTGCCTTTGTTTTATTTTTCAACTCGTGCTCAAGCATTTGCCTTGCCAGCTGATGCCACGGACAAGTGGACTTCGTCCTGGCCTGCGGCGCACCGACAGGCTGCCAACTCAGCTGGACAGAAGGTCAGAGTTCATGTTCTCTGCACGTGCTTTTGGAGCACTCGGAGGCAAGTGTCATTCACACTGTCGTTGCGTCTGGGAAAAACAACATCAGTCAACTACGTTTGCGCGAGGGACGGCCGTTGTCTGGCCCTCCGACGCATCGTCATGACCAGGGGTCACCAAACTACGGCCCGCGGGCCGGATACGGCCCACGGGACCGTTTAATCCGGCCCGCCAACCCTGAACAAATTGTATTATTAAACTTTTTTTTTTTGGTCATTTTGCCTGCAATGACTGCGTTTCCCCAGTAGATGGGGAAGCGCTCGCCTGCGCATTTACTACCGGAAGCCGTGTCAGAAAGCTCGGTGCACACTCACAAGTGCGTGTACGACGTACACTGTACGTACTCAGTAGTACGGACATGGCGCACTCGCGCTCTATTTGTATCAGTCCCGAATTTAGAGCGTGGGCTGTGACGACAGCATTCTTGTAATTCGCGCGCTGAGCTTTCAGATGCAGTTTTGCGCTAAAGCCACCCACAAACCTTCCCCTGGAATCCTTCCATTAAAATGAGTCGCCCAAGGAAAAGCAAGGTGGACACAGTGCCGAGCGTTTAAAAGAGAGTGGCCAATTTGGCTCGACGTACGCGACGTGACGTTCAGCCACATGAACGTCAACATCAAACCGTCACAGATCGAGGTAAACGGACCAACACCTCGGATCTCGCCTAAGAATTGCCACAACAAATTTTACTCCAGACTATGACGCACTAGCAAACTTTAACAAAAAAGACAGCGGTGTCTACAAGCCTACTGGAACCTACAAAAGGATTATAAGGAAGGAACACAAGAACTTTAAGAGACTGCTCATATGTGTCAGAGAGATTCTGCTCTGACAACTGAGCTGAACTTTTATCTGTTAAGATTGTGCATGGCACAACAGAAAGTTAATGTTCCATGGCTTTTTTTTCTATGAGGAACCCAGAGAGAGTTATTTAGTTATTATTTATTTCCTGTTTTTTCTGTGAAGAACTCAGAGAGGGTTATTTAGTTATTATTTATTTCATTAATAGTGTTATTATTTGTTTCCTGACTTTTTTTCTGTAAAGAACCTGGAAAGGGTTATTAAATAACCGTTATTTGGTTATATGTGGCTTTCTGGAAAACAATAAATTGTTTAAGCTCCCCTACGATCGTCACACTTTTTCTGTTACAAACTGACACCGGCCCCCCATCAGAGAAGGGAAAGGTTATGTGGCCCTCACAGGAAAAAGTTTGGGGACCCCTGGTCATGACTGTAATTAATTGGTGCGAGCGGAATGATTGAATGTTTGCAACAGCCATCTGAAGACATTTAAAAAACAATTTGATGCAAAGACAGCGAGGTGCAGCGCGGCGTCCGAAAGGCCAAAAAAACGCAAAATGAAGATGACGGCGCCGTCCGAGCAACACTGTGACGGCGCCATCAATCACCATGCCGCCTATGCGCGACTGAGAGAGCCTGTGAACACACGCACGTGTGTGCGCCCGCGCGCTACAAAGAGCGAGAGACAGAGACAGACATAAATTGATGTCTATTATCAATCACTTGCAAATTGAACGTGTGAGTGTGTATGTCACGGCAAATGTGTCAAAGTGGGTCTCTGTGTGTGCGTGTGTGTGTACAGTGCTGGTTTAAAAATCGGAGCGGCCCAGGGAGTTGGGTCCCACAAAACCCAACTTGTTGGGTTCTTCGATATCAAAAACTGGGTTGTTTGATGCAAAACAACCCTAGAAGTTGGTTCTAATTTTGACCCCCAATTGGGTTGCTTAGAACGCAGCATTTTGAAGGGTGTGTCAATAGTTGAGGAATCGTGAGTCTGTGTGCCTGTGGGACTATGACAGAGACAACGACATGAGTTGAGTCCATTATCAATCATTTGCATGAGCACCAAAGATATGCGAGCGAGCTTGCGTGCGTGTGCACGCGTCACCCGGCTCCGTGCGTAATTGTCGCGAGCAGTTCATTCATCACTTGCGGTCGCGCAGGCGTCGCTCCCACGTCCGGGCTTTCATTACGGCGGCGGGAAAGCGAGCCGGGCCGGGCTCCGCTCACAACTTTGACCCCCAGCCCGCCGACCTCATCCATCAAGCGTCCGAGCGGCCAAATGCTCATCAAATATTAAGGCGGCGCTTGATTCAATGTGACGCCCCTCCCGCTCGTCCTCGTCGTCACGGTAACGCCTTTGGACATCTTCATTGTCCGCTTGCCGGCGATTGCAGCGACGTCATTGGCATAAATTTAATTTGGGGGCGGGGCGGGGTCATGATTGCGCGGTGTGTTCATCAACGTGTGTGAATGCTAGCGCTCGACTCTTGGCTGCCGCTTCAATTTGTTTCATGCCGTTTTGGAATCCGCCGTTTAGTGTTTGTCACATGTTGACTTTGCGCAGAAGCACCAGGAATCGGACTAGGGCATTTTTGCCAGCAAAGCACAACGCGCCTCCACCGAGTCGAGTCGTCTGCATCTGAGGGCAAACTTCAAAAGCCGCAAAGGTGTCGCTTATTTCAAGTTACGCCCCTCGTTTTGTGCCGCCCCCCATCTGTCGACTGCACTATAGTTCAGAGAAACGGTTTAAAGTACACACACTTGTATGTTCCACAACTTCCATACGTCACGTGGTTTACGTGCTGCGTCAGTCACCTGTGAAATGCTCGCCACATGACTTTCACAAAGTGGCAAGTGGCAGGAAGCGGCTCCAAAAAAGCATCAAAATTAGACTAAAGGTTCAAGTCAATCTTGGCCGCACGTGAACCAGCAGCGTAATCACTGGCTCTCTCTGAGCGCGCGCGCACGACGACATTCCGTCACACATACGCGCACATGAACGCGCGCGGGCGTGCACAACATCGACGTATAGTCGCGCTGCAGAGCTCCCGCGTATTGGCGCCGCTCGCAGCTTGCGGACGGACCGGCGGCCACTCGGCAGGGAGGATGGCCGCACACCAGTTGTTTCCGTCGGCATGTAAATACAGACGCGGGCCGGACCACGAGACGACCACAACTACAGCAACAACAACTCCGAATAAGAAGAAAAGGAACATATGTAGTCCTTTGGTCATCATTTGTCACTCCTTCATTCTCTGAGGCAGTTTTATCTTCTTCATTGCTTGTTCTGGGACCGTGACCATGATCCGGACTTTCACAGCTCCGTCAGAACTTTGAAGAAGAAGAAGATCGAGAGAAGCGGAGGCGGTTGTGTGCTTGCTCGCCCCTTGTTCCAAGGCGGCACCATGATCCGGATCTTCCCAGACTTCAGTGTGCAGGTGACGGCATCGGCTGGTGCCGCCGGGGGTGGCGACGGAGCCCCGGTGGGGCGCATGCCGGTGCCGGGGGCAACCAACGGAAGCTCGCAGAGCGTGCAGGGACTGCCGGGCTACCAGCAAAGGTAGGCGGGCAACTGGCTGCAGGTGACCTGTGGCTCTTTCAGAAATTAAGGCCGCGACGCTGCTTGCCGAACTGCCGAGCGCTCGCAGAACTCAAGTTGCGGCGCACCTGTGCAAGCACTTTTGGGCTCCACTCGCCGCTTTGCAAACGGTTCGAGGCAAGTGCATGGTTGTTGATTGAAGGGGGTGGGAGTGTCAGCAAGGTCTTTGGAATGGGAGCGCCGTTCCAGTGGACAAGACAGGTCGTCGTACGGCTTTGCGGCGGAAAAGTTCATTTTGGGCCCTCTCCGGGTCGCCGCCAGCATTTTTTGGTAGTTTCTGAAAGCGGCCGCTCCTCTTTTAGCTTTTTGTTGCACTTGACTGGTTTTGCTCGTCACTCCGCCCTGGCAGGACGCTGCAGGTGCACCGCACAGCAGCAGCACCTCCCGTCAGCTCCTTCCAAGCTTCCTTCTACAACATTTCTTTCCTCTTCTGCCTGCGCTTGCACAGTGAATGATTGCTTGCTGGTCCCGCGCAGTGGGTTGTTGTTTTTTCTAATCATCGCACACTGTGGGGGGGAGGGATGACAAATACCCACGCATGCTCTCACACTCTCGTTCAGGTATTTCCGAGACAAGTGGCTCTCTGAAGTGCAACAGCTCTGGGGTGGGGAGACATTGAGCAGTGGCGGACACCCCCAACGAGACCGCCGGTGGGCGCTAACGTTATTTAAATGCGGCCGATCGGGGCGGATTTGCTCCTTGATGCCAAAGCGGCGGGAACACAGCACGGTGGCAACCTAGTCGAGCGCCCCCTGTGGGCCTACCAACCTGGCCCGTGATGTGGACATACAAAGGCTGCTTTGGAAATCTCTCCTGCTCTCTGTCTGTCTGTCTGTCTGTCTGTCTGTCTGTCTGTCTGTCTGTCTTCTCTGTCTGTCTGTCTGTCTCTCTCTCTCTCTCTGTCTCTCTCTCTCTCACTAAAAACTTGGTGTGGATATGAGAAAATGTCAGGCTGCAGACAGTAAATGAAGCACCTCCCCTCACTTTAACATAGTTGTTTGGCAATGAGACGCCACAAGATAGCGCCCCAGCCACGTTATCCCCATGTTTTGTTTGGGCGGTTTTGAAGCAAATGAGTGCAAATCCTGGCTAGCGGGGGTGCGGCCGTTGACCGTGTCATCATCCACTATCATTTTTCTGCCCGTGAGATGTTTGCAATCATCAGCTTTGAGTTTGGAAAATAATGACGGACATTTATGCCAATTTTCAGATTCATCGATGAATTGAAAAAGATAGTTACCTAATGGCTTATTAAAAAGTTGCAGCCCGAGTTTATTCAGTTGTTTGCTTAGTTGAACCGCAAAGACGTCATTAACGTTGGCCCAATCCAATTCAAAAAGTGTTTAATTTGACGAATGATTCGGGAAGCTTTTTTTTTTGGTCAACATTTTGGTCAACTTTAGTCGGCTTCATTTTTTTGTGTTCCTCCCGCGGCCTGCTTGGCGCCTTGCCACCTAAGGTTCCTTTGACCTTGAGAGGTCGTCATGGAGCGAGCCAGTGAAAGGCTCCTCATCACACTAAGCTACGGTACACTAACAGAATGAGATGAAGTGTTTCCTTTCCATTGCTCTGTGTTCATTTGAGAAGTGGCCCGCGCTGTGCAATTTTCCTAACTGACGACGATTCGGTGTCTGCACACGTTGACCTCCTGCCACGGAACATCGTCGCTTTTAGATTATTTCAGAATATGCAAGGGCGCTCTTTTCAGCAGTGCTAATGCTTTTGCTCCAAACTATTAGCCCGCCCCATGTTTCCACTTTTCCCTTCTTTTGCATTTCAGCTCAGCAACAGGTTCAATAAATAGCGAGCGGAAACTTCGTGCGAGTGCATGTGAAATTTACAAGCGAGTTATCCTAAAGACCCCCCACCTCCAATGCGCCCCCACATTGTGCTGACATTGGATGCAACCTGTAAGACGCCACGCGGGGAATTAAACAAAACGCACGCGCGCGAGCGTGCTTCCACGCATGCTATCGCATGCATTTAGGCGCGCACACGCACGAGGCGAGCGGCGTGTCTGCGGCACGCAGGCGGGCGGGAGAGAAAACGCCGCCAGCGGGAAGACGAGTTGGAGGGGAGGGGGACACGCCGCTCCCCGACTGCCCATCGGCGTGTCGTCCACTTGTTTTTCTTTTTTGGGGGGGAGGGTGGGGGAGTCGTGTTTTTTCTTGATTTGTCTTGTCGTCCCGATTCTGCGCTTGGGAGAAATCGTGGCAGGCTCGGAGCTCCGCCGCGGCTGGGATTGACGAAGCGCGCGGACGTCGGAAGCGCTTGGCGGGGGACCCCCACGCCGCGCTCGGCATGCAGCCCGCCGAACGCCCCTTTACGAGCACGCGCGTGCACGGGGACATGGCTTTGTCTCGCACGGCCGCCGCCGTGACGCATTGGCGCTGCTGCCGACGTCTGAGAGGAGAAGCTTGATCCAGGCGCCCCCCCCCCGCCTCACCTCGCGAAACCCAAGCCCCCACCCCGCGACTACAACCACCGGGAACATGGCGCCCACCAAGACCAGCACCCAGCACGAGCACGCGCGCACACAACGGTAAAGCAAGCGATGCGTGAGCATGCGTGTGACTATTTGCGCGCGTGCCCCCGTGGCCGTCGCCGCGCGCGCGCACGCGTGTGTTGGCAGCGTACGCGTGCGCGTGCTGGCTGAGCAACAGGCCCGCGTACACGCGCCTGCTCGGCAATGCTTGCATCCGCATGAAGTTTTATAGCAGCGCATGCACGCGAAGTCACCTGAGAGGAGATTATGTGAGCGCGCTCGAACGTCACTCATTCGTCTTCAGAAGCTGTTGTTGTTCTGGTTGAATGTGACACATGTGTTGACTTTCGTGGCCTTTTAGGTTAATTCATGAATAAGACGAATTGAGTCTTTCCTAACCCCTCCCCTCTAACTCAAGTTGTTACTTGTTGCTCACATGCTCGTTTGATGATGATGACGTCTTACTGTTGGGGCAGTTATTGTGATGCTTTCTTCAGCCTGATCCAGCAATTGCACTTTTATTGCCACAATCAGATTGAAGCACTTCCTTTCAGGTATCAAAAATAAAAAAAAATAGGGGTCAAGCATAAGAAGATATGTGTAACATCAAAAAAACATGTACATAAATATAAATATTGCCAATGAAAAAAGTCGGATTTGCAGTCCTAGTCGTAGCTTCAGCGCAGAGCAGCGACTAACGATTATTTTTATCGATTTAACTATCTGTTCTGTTTTCAAGTGATGAATGGGATAACCCCCCCCCCGCGAAAATGTTAATTTCCAGGGTTCTAATCATCAACAGGACATTATTTCCAATTGAGAGTGCGAAACATAAGTTGATGTCAGCAAAAGAGTCTACTTTTGAAAAACAAAACCCAAATAATCTGTCCACTTTTCGCAAGAATGGAGAAATCTGTGAATGTTGTATGTTCAGGCTCGGGAGGCTGAAATTGCAAAGAGCAACAAAGAAATTCTCCAATCATTCAAATAGTCGTCGATTACTCATCCGGTCGTCGTCGATGAAGCGAAGCGAGCAATCGTTGCACCTCCATGAAATAACGATGACGCAATTGCGTGCGAGTGTGCGCCAGTGCTAGCACATGACTGCTGATTGCGTGTGCGAATGTTTGCGCGTGTGGCTGACCATGAATTCAGCTAAGACGATTGGTGAGGCGGGTCCAACAGCTAGCGTGACACGCTGCCCGCCGCTGTGTGCCGACACGATGTGTGTGGCTGGCGCAGCATCGCGGCGGCTGCATGGCTGCTTACACCTCTCGCCCAATGTCCAAGCCAATTGTGCACTGTTGAGTCGTCAGCAACAAAACAAGATGGGGGAGGAGCAAAAGAATTCCAAACAAGGACGCTTTCTCATGCGCTTTCTGTTTTTTCTCAGATTTGCGATGTGAAAATCAGGATGTTTATGGTGCCAACTTGAAATCTGACTCAGAAAGAATGTTAGCATCCGGATAGCGCGGCCTTCATTGGCGAACTTTGGGTGGCGCTCGACTACGACCTGACTAAGTGCTTAGTTGGACACTCTTGCACTTTTTTCATGGCACGCCGGCCTTTTAGATCACGACGGGCAAAAGTTGGCAACATTTGACTTTGGGTGTTTGGGCCTCATCATTTCTAGAAACCCCAAGATGTTTCAAAATGTGGCGCAAGTCATGCATCAAGCATTGTTGGGTGCAAAACGTAAAATTTGTTGTTTCCCAAAAATGCTTTCAAATTTTCTTTTGTGTCAGAAGTAAGACAAAGGCCCGAAACATTGCCGCTGACACAACTCGAAACGGCGAGGGCAGCAACTCGCTTTATTGATGGGTTTGCCAGTGTCTGATTGTGGATACAAAGCAACCCCCCCACCAATGGTCAATGAATTTGATGAGCTGTCGGGTGTCGATTCATCGACCAATGGCCGCCATGCCCGAAGGTGGCCGTCACTTACTCGCCGGTGAGCCCATACTGCCGTAACCATAGCAACAGCAAATGATCATCACATGCACAAGCCTTGGCCATCTTCCTCGGATCCTCGGCTTGTCGTGGCTTTCCTCCTTCCTGTTTCCTTCCTTCCTTCCAAGTGAACGTGTCACTACTCGCAATGCAAGTTTACGATTGCCACGCGATTGAAGCGCCACTGCGACCATCCGCCGCCGCCGCGACCCTCCACCGCCGCCGCAACCCTCTGCCGCCGCCGTCGCTGCTCTCGTTGCTGCCCTCGCGCAGCCCTCGCGCCGCTGCCCTTCCGCCGCCGCCCATTGTGCCGCCGCCCTTGCGCCCTTAGCAAACGTAGAACATATGAAGCCTGACACAAGTGCGCACAAAACTTGATGCAGTCCAAAAAAAAGTCTCCAAAAAGCCAAAATTGAACAGGAAGTCAGCCATTTTGATTGGAAGCGTCCCAATCCAGGCTTGGCGTCGTTTGGCCTCCGTCCACCTGCCGGATGTCATTTGTCCCAACTTATCCCGTCTGCTGTCACACCACCTTGTGAATCCCCACCCTCTCCCCCAAAAGTTTGAATGTATTCAAGTTGTGCATGCAGAGCTGACATTTGAACTCCAAATGACTAAGGTGACATTTAGCACAAAACAACACGTGTCGACACACACACACCCATCTCAACTTTGCAAAGGTTAAACGCAAAACGAGTTGAGTGAAGCGCTTTGGCCCTAGTGCTAGCGTCAGGTTTGGTAAGAATAAAGCAGCGGCCAAGTTAGCGAGGTGTTAGCTTAGCCTTCCAGAGCACATGAAATTATGTCCTTGCGCAAATTTGAGCAAAACCAACAAAATGTCTCATTCTCGTTCATGCAGCCCAAAATCCGTTCAAGCGTTGCTCATGCAGAATCAAATTTCTTTGCTTTCGCTTGGCTGCTGTAAGGATGGATGATGCGCGCCCACGCACGCACACACCCACGCACTTTGCCTTTTCTCGTTCTCTTTCAATTACATCTGTCCCTTTCTTTCTCCATGTCATTCTTTTTCCTTCCTTCCTTCGGGGCTTCTTATGTATGTGGGTCAACGGCAGACACAATGCACACACAATGCCCCCCATCGCGCTAAATGAAATGTCGAGCTATATGTTGCCACCATTCACGTGACAAATGGTGCGCTGTAATCGTTTTAGCGCCGATAGTGGCCCGAGCTTACGGTGACGCGTGCGCACGCACTCATGCACACGCGCAAATATGCTCTCAGCTGTGTGTGTTTTCTTTGACTGTGTTTGTCCTTCAGTCTATCAGCATCCCTCGACATATGTTAGCAAGACCTGTGTTGCCGTGCGTGTATTCTTACGGTAGTAAGAGATACAAGTATGTGTGTTTGCCATTTCCGTTTTCAAGCACTTGTTGCACTCTGGCGCATTTCTTCGATGACTTGTGTGTGTGCTTATATGGTTGCACGTACGTATGTATGCGTGCGCGCGTGTGTGCAGCGGTGGGGAGGGGAAAAATATTTATTTATTTATATCTATTTTCCCAGCCCAGATAAGAGCCCGGTGTAAGTTTGCCGACTGTTTATTTACATTTTAATAACGTTCATCCCTCACATGGACTATCAAGATGGCCAGCGTTGGGACCTAACGTGAGCTGCGCGTTTTGGCGCTCATGTTCGTCCTTGCGTTTCCTGTTTGGAGGTGTGAAAGTTCACGTCTCTGGCTTTTAGGGCCGCGGTGGGAAATAGCATGCCAATCTTAGCATGCCAAAGTTAGCATGCAAAAGTTAGCATGCCAAATTAGCCACTTTACTTCCTCTTTGTAGCTCTCAGATTTGCCTTTTTAAGCGCGCTAATCGAGCGCGCTAACCGGCCGTCACTGCTAACGTACACAGCAATTGTTTGTGGGTGGAGTCCGTGAGCCTCAATTTCCACTCTAGCCTGTCAATCGGCCAGTTGTTACCTTGGCAACTGCTACCGTGATATGCTGTACCTAAAAAGTGAGCCTTGCCAGGTGATGTCATGCGGCCTGATGGACGGAAACTCCTTGGAGAGACGGAATGATTGCGCTTTCTCCCCCTCTTGCCCACCTAACGTGTCTCTGGAGACCGCTGACACTTCAGGGTGACACTTGCACTTTGACACACGCGTGCACACACACACATACACGTACACACACGCGCACACACACACGCGCACACGCACACGCACACGCACACGCACACACACACACACGCACACACACACACACACACACACACACACACACACACACACACACACGTTCTTCCAGCATCCCTCTCATATTGTTAGGGCACGGCTCAGCGGAGGATTTCCCATGCTGTCACAGGAAATACGTACTGTAATTTTCGGACTATAAGTCGCGTTTTTTTTCATAGTTTGGGTGGGGGAGCGACTTATACTGAGGAGTGACTTATATGTAAATTTTTTCAAAAATTTTCAAAAAAAAGTGAAACCGCGATAAACGAACCGCGATGTAGCAAGGGATTACTGTAATTTGAATTTCAAGTAACGTCAGCAGCGCGGCGCGGCGGTTGTTTACATAAAGGACAAAGATTCGATCACGGGATGACGAAGATGACGAAGGGCCCCACGTACTACCGGCATCATTAGCGGCTTTGTTTCTAAGTGACACGGAGGACAAAAAGTTTGAAGGATTTAAGGATTTGGAGTGACACAGAAGGTCTGAAAAACTATTATGGCTTTGACGCACGCCCAGTCCTACTCTACGGAGCTCTCTTTCACTTCCGTGGATGGAAGTCTGGGGCCGGCGCTCGGCCGGGTGGCTGTCCGAGGACGGTGGATGGGGCTCGCACATGGCTTTTATGCACGCACGATCCTACTCTACGGAGCTCTCTTTCACCTCCGTGGATGGAAGTCGGCGGCCGGCGCTCGGCCGGGTGGCTGTCCGGGGACGGTGGATGGGGCTCGGACATGGCTTTTACGCACGCCCGGTCCTTTTCTATGGAGCTCTCTTCCACCTCCGTGGCTGGAAGTGCCACCTCCGGGGATGGAAGTCCACGCCGCCACACGCCTGGAAGTCAACGCCGGTGCTTGGGGCCGTGTTGCGGTGAACTATTTATGTTATAGTTATTTGATATATTTTATTTCGTTTAGCAACTTGTATATGGTTTTATTGTTACAGTTCAGTAGTTGTTGGCTTGTTGAACTCTTGTTTTGTTAAATAAAGAGCCGTTTACCAAACCCACGTCTTTCCTTGTACTTTGTTAACGCTATAATATAGTTATATACTAGATCTGTGGAATAACGACGAGGCTGACGTCAGGGCGCACGCGCGGCGTTGTTGACAAAGGACGAGGAATTTGATCGATGGATTTAATGATTTGGAGTGACACAGATGGTTTGATAATATTGCTTATATAATAGTTATTTGATATCTAATTTATATATCGTTGTATGGGCCTGTGGAATATTTTGAAGTGCAAGCGCCGTCAGCGGCGCGCACCCATTGTTGACAAAGGACGATCGATGGATTTAATGAATTGGAGTGACACAGATGGTTTTATAAACGTGTTATTTATGTAATATTTTTTTTAATAACTGAATGTTACGTCAGGCCCGTTCTCAGCTCTTCGTTTGTGTTTATGTTACGTTAGTTTACCTATCGTTTAGCCTGTTGTTGCTCGTTCATGTCTGTTCCTGGTGTTGGATTTTGTCGAATAAATGTCCCCCAAAATGCGACTTATACTCCGGAGCGACTTATATATGTTTTTTTTCACGTTATTGTGCATTTTATGGCTAATGCGACCTATATTCCGGAGCAACTTTTAGTCCGAAAATTACGGTATGTCTGTTGGTGCCTCTCCGTGTGTGTGTGTGTGTGAGTGTGTGTGTGTGTGTGTGTGCGTGCGTGCACTGATATCTCAGTTATTAGTTTTTGCCGGCGCCTGAAGACAATAAGTGCCCCCCCCCCCAACTTTTTTCGAGGCGGTTGACTTCCTCGCAAATGGCTGCTTGCGAGTTGAATTGAGCCCACCACCAGCACACGGCACCCGTTTTTAGCTTCAAATGTCAAAGCAAAAAATATCCGTAAACATCTCAAGGCGCCACTGTATGCGAATATAAGAAAAAAGTACGTGAGATAAAGTTTTGGTGGCCTTGACTGATTTGATTTGATTTCCTTTCAATGACGAGACCATTTGAGCAGCTTCCCTGTGCACCACATCAATATCGTACTCTGCAATGTTCAAATATCTTTCTGCCTGATTTGCAATCTTTAATGAGTGCGCGTTGGCGTTGTGTCAGTGTGTGTGTGGGGGGGGAGGTGACTGTGTATTATTTCTAGAAAAACAACATGTGCTGTTAACTTAGATCTAAGATGCTGAACTAAGATCATTAGCATTGTTAGCATCATTAGCATTGTTAGCATGTATGGTGTTATTGTTGTTAGCATGTTTGTGAATTGCAAATAAACTGTTTTTTGCTTAGTTTTGCTCGTATGTCTAGCTGTCGTTTTTGTTTGTGAGTAAAAAGTATTCGCTCAGCAAAAAATTAGCATCATTAGGCTAGCTATGGTGTTTGTTTTTTCCAACATGCATTTTTGTTTGTGCAAAATGGCTTCAATTGAATAATACTCAAATTCTTCGACTGGTGACCATTCCCCCGTTTGCCTAAACCTGTAAATTCCCGGCGAGCGGTCCATGCACACATAGGACATGTGCCGGCATACACGTGCCGGCGTTCCTACGCGCACGTGTTGTCAGCGATCAGCGTCGCACTCTGGGATGTTGAAAAGTGTTGATTTGCATATCTGAGCTCTGCTGCGTGGCCGTCACTTATTTAATCATCGAGACTACGAAATAAATTTTTCTTTTAGTTGAATGTCAACGCCATTTTGTGTTCACTCGTCTGTCCAAATGTTTAGCTTTAGCTTAGCATAGAAGTCGTTCCAAAAATGGAGAAAGATCTTGTTTCACACAGTTGCCCTTTTTGTCCCTTTTTTTGATGCACTTGTTTCCTCCTCTGCTTGTGGTGATCCCTCCTTCTCTCCCTCCTTCATCTGGTTTCCTTTTTGGGGCTTCTGCTTTGATTTGGTCACTTTGGAGACCCGCTCAAGTCTGCTTGTGACTTGAGCGGTGTGATTGGGAGGGCGTCATTTGCTCTTGTTTGCACAATTCTTGGCATCTTCTCTTTCCCACCGCAGCCACCTTGCTCGCTCTTTGGTCGCCGCCGTCCTAATCTGGCTGCCATCATGGCCGACAAATCCCCCGTTATTTGAGCAGATGCTCGGGAATCCATTGTGCTGATAAGTTGCCTCTAGTTAGCATTTAGATTACCCGCAAAAATGGAACAATTTACTACTCTCCCTCCCAGCATCAAACCCCCTTTGCCGTCATCATTTTCTCCTCCTTCGTACCACCCCCTCGCCTTCCCCCCCCCCGGCACCCTTCAAGTGCGTGTCGCGCTTTGTGCTCTGCCTCTTTGCCGGCAATTACACTGACGACTCTGTTAGCAGGCGAGCGGGGGGCAACGGCAAACAGTGGGAAAATACGCCTTTGCACTAGCTGCACAAGGCTTGCTCTCTAGCCTCTCCTGCCTCTCTCCTGTGCTTCTCTAGCTGCCCCGCATCTTTTGCTCACTTTCCCCCACCGGGCGCCGGAATTTGGATTTGCTGTTGGAAGTCAGCTGGGGCGGGCCCTCGTGAGCGAGGAGAAGCGCTTCCGCTGATGATGAGTGAATGAATGATTTGCTGCCAAACTTCGCAGAGCCAGCAAAGCCTTCGTGGGCGTTGACAACAGATGCGAAATGAGCTCCACGCCATCCAAGTCTTAATACATCTTGATCCAAAAGTCGGCTGGCTGGTAGCATGCGTGCGTGCCTGGGTGGCATCATTCCAACGCCATTTCTGCCCTTTTCCGTTGGCTTTGTGATATTCTTTGTCAATATTTGACATTGGCTGCAACATTTTGCCAGTGACTTGATGCGGTGTTTTAGGAAAATGATGGACAATTCTGCTCCAACGTGAATGAATTGCCAGATGCGTTGTCATTTTGGCCAGATCAGAAGTGGGACGAGTTGAAAGAAAGTCAAAAGAAAGAAAAGTTGGCATGAAAAGACGGCATGCCGGCAAAATATGTAGCCCTTCCTGAGAAAATTTACCTTTTTTGAAACTCTTTTATTTTGGGAAAAGGAAAATGCAAATAAGAATTTTTTTTTTCGAAAGATGGATCCATTTTCGATTGCGGCCTTCTTTTTCCTTTTTTTGGACCTGTTTCTTAATCAAATCGAGGTCCGCGTCACGTCCTTAGCGACCGTTATCCTGCAGCCGAGCGGTGGCAACGGGCCATGCAGAGCGACATCGTTGTCGACGTGACTGTTTTTGTATCTCGGTCGTGTGCGAGATCTCCGCCGAACAAGCCGCGGTGACCTTTTGTGTCGGCCGATGGCCTAATTTGCAGCACACCACGCCGCCTCCTCCTCATCTTCCTCCTCCTCGTCTTCCTCATTGTCTTCGTCTTCCTCCTGGCCACCGCCACCTTTATCCCATCCCTTCCTGCCGCCGCGCTCGCAATCCTTCGCACTTGCACGACAGGAAATGAAAGGAGCCCCGAGCCAGCGACGATACGTTTTGATTTGTGGGAGGCGCTATCACTAATGAAAATCACTTGTTGACTGCACAACAACAACACGACGAACTATATATATATACACATCACTGGTTAGCACGTCCACCTCACAGTTAGGAGGGTGCCGGTTCGATTCCACCTCCGACCCTCCCAGTGTGGCGTTTGCATGTTCTCCCTGTGCCCGCATGGGTTTTCTCCAGGCACTCCGGGCACTCCAGTTTCCTCCCATGTCCCAAAAACATGCTTGGTAGGCCAATTGAGCACTCCAAATTGCCCCTAGGTGTGAGTGCGAGTGCGGATGGTTGTTCGTCTCTGTGTGCCCTGCCATTGGCTGGCAACCGGTTCAGGGTGTCCCCTGCCTACAGCCCGATGACTGCTGAGATAGGCTCCACTACAGAAAATGGATGGATGTACACACACACACACACACACACACACACACACACACACACACACACACACACACACACACACACACACACACACACACACACACACACACACACACACACACACACACACACACACACACACACACACACACACACACACACACACACACACACACACACACACACACACACACACACACACACACACACACACACACACACACACACACACACACACACACACACACACACACACCACACACACACACACACACACACACACACACACACACACACACACACACACACACACACACACACACACACACACACACACACACACACACACACACACACACACACACACACACACACACACACACACACACACACACACACACACACACACACACACACACACACACACACACACACACACACACACACACACACACTTCTTTATTTTCTGTAATACAATTAAAAAAACAAAAATGTCACATTCTAGATTTATTACAAATCAACTGAAATATTGCAAGCCTTTTATTATTTTAATATTGCTGATTATGGCATATAGCTTAAGAAAACTCAAATATCCTATCTCAAAATATTAGAATATCATGTAAAAGTATACTATGGGGAAGACTGCTGATCTGACTGCTGCCCAGAGGACCATCATTGACCTCCTCCATCAGGAGGGTAAGACACAAAAAAAAAAAATTCTCAAAGAGCAAGCTGTTCACAGAGTGCAGTTTCAAAGCACATCCACAAAAAGTCTGTTGGAAGGGGGAAATGTGGCAGGAAACGCTGCACAACCAAGAGAGATGTCCGCAGCCTTGTGATGAAGAGTCGCTTCCAGAATTTGAGGGAGCTTCAAAGACAGTGGACTGAAACTGGAGTCCAGGTATCAAAAGCCACTGTTCACAGACGTGTCCGGGAAATGGGCTACAATAGCCGTATTCCCATGGTAAAGCCACTTCTGAACTCAAGACAACGGAAGAAGCGTCTGACTTGGGCGATGGAAAAGAAGCACTGGACAGTTGCAGAGTGGTCCAAAGTCCTCTTTTCAGACGAAAGCAAGTTTTGTATTTCATTTGGAAGTCAAGGCGCCAGAGTCTGGAGAAAGGTTGGAGAGGAGCAAAATCAAAGTTGCTTGAAATCCAGTGGGAAGTTTCCACAGTCAGTGCTCTAAAATCTGTATTTACTCTGGACTTGATGAAACAGTGGACCAACACCAGCAGCTGACATGGCTCCCCAAACCATCGCTGACTGTGGGAACTTCACACTGGATTTCAAGCAACTTGGATTTTGCTCCTCTCCAGCCTTTCTCCAGACTCTGGCGCCTTGACTTCCAAATGAAATACAAAACTTGCTTTTGTCTGAAAAGAGGACTTTGGACCACTCTGGAACTGTCCAGTGCTTCTTTTCCATAGCCCAAGTCAGACGCTTCTTCTGTTGTCTTGAGTTCAGAAGTGGCTTGACCATGGGAATAAGGCTATTGTAGGCCATTTCCCGGACACGTCTGTGAACAGTGGCTTTTGATACCTGGACTCCAGCTTCAGTACCCTGTCTTTGAAGCTCCCCCAAATTCCGGAAGAGACTCTTCTTCACAATGCTGTTAAGGCTGCGGACATCTCTCTTGGTTGTGCAGCGTTTCCTGCCACATTTCGCCCTTCCAACAGACTTTAAGTGGATGTGTTTTGAAACTGCACTCTGTGAATAACTTGCTCTTTGAGAAATTTATTTTTGTCTTACCTTCCTGATGGAGGGTGTCAATGATGGTCCTCTGGACAGCAGTCAGATCAGCAGTCTTCCCCATACTTGTGATTTAGTTGACTGAACCAAGCTGAGTGTTTTTCAAGGCTCAGGAAACCCTTGCAGGTGTTTCGAGTTAATTAGATGATTCAAGTGATTAGTTGAATACCCTACTAGTATACTTTTTCATGATATTCTAATATTTTGAGATAGGATATTTGAGTTTTCTTAAGCTGTATGCCATAATCAGCAATTTTAAAATTATTAAAAGCTTCCAATATTTCAGTTGATTTGTAATGAATCCAGAATGTATGACATTTTTGGGTTTTTACTTGCATTACAGAAAATAAAGACCTCTATCACAATATTCAAATTTTCTGAGACAGTCCTGTACATGCTTCCGTCTGCTGAAAAGCTCTATGGAGATGATGATTTCATTTTCCAGCATGATCTGGCACCTGCCCTCAGTGCCAAAACCACCAGTAAATGGTGTACTGACCATGGCATTACTGTCCTCGATTGGCCTGCCAATTCCCCTGACCTGAACCCCATTAGAGAATTTGTGGGTATTGTGAAGAAGAAGCTGAAAGACACCAGACCCAACAATGCAAATGAGCTAAAGGCCGCTATTGAAGCATCCTGGGCATCCATAACACCTCAACAATGCCACAGGCTGATTGCCTCCATGCCACGCCGCATTGGTTGCAGTAATCCGTGCAAAAGAATTCCCAACCAAGTACTGAGTGCATTAATGGACATTTTCAAATGTTTGATTTTGTTTTGCTGTTTTAAATCGTTTTTTTTACTTGGTCTGAGGAAATATTCTAATTTTTTGAGATAGGATTTTTGAGTTTTCTTAAGCTGTAAGTCATAATCAGCAATATTAAAATAATAAAAGGCTTGCAATATTTCAGTTAATTTGTAATGAATCCAGAATGTATAACTTTTTTTTTTTAATTGCATTACAGAAAATAAAGAACTTTATCACAATATTCAAATTTTCTGAGACAGTCCTGTATATATATATATGTGTGTGTGTGTGTTTGTGTGTATATGTGTGCGGGTGTGTGCGGGGGTGTGCGTGCATGCGTGCGTGTGTGTATACAATGAACAAATGTTCAATTATTTCATTCATTTTTTTGCTTTAATGCACTTTGGGGAAAAAAATCAAGTCAGCATTAATTTCCCAAGCTGCAGCTTATCAATGTTTCTCTTTGCAAAGGATGCCATAAATATTCATGGCGATTGCCATGCTTCCTGTGTGTGTGTTTTGTGCATGTGTGTGTGTTTGCTCATTTGCGTCGAGTTGTGAATGCAGGCCAATTCCATGGAGTCTGCACTTTGTTTTGTCATGTTTTGGGGATAAATAGAGTGTATTAGCCAGCATGTGTGGAACACGATTCCGCCACACACGCACACACTGCTGACGTACGCTGACGTTGTGCTGTGATTAGCAATTATCATGAGCATGAGCTCAGCTCAATCAAAAGTTGAAGCTGTTGCGCTATGGGAGGACAAAAGACGGACAGGAGTTTCTGTCGGGCGGCGAACGAGCACAGAGCGCGCCGGTCGGCGCCGTGTGCGTTCCGGGCGGTCAACCCGAGCGCCTCTTGCGGCCGACGGCCTTACATTGTCCTTCTCCAAAGCGGCGTGGGACGGCGACTGAACGACCTTGACGGTCGCAGCGCCAGAGTTTTTGTTTGTGCCCATTTGAGTGTTTTACTTGTAATGAAATGCGCACGGTCGCTAAAGGCGTGATTAGCATATATATTGTATTGACACACGCTTGCGCTTTTCTTTTCTTTTCAAGTACGACTGGTTTTTATCTGCGCCGCCGCCGTCGCAGCGGTCGGTCATTATTTACACTCCACCTCAACAAGGAATTACGGGCAAAAGCAAGACGTGTCCTCCATTCTGCTTTCACTTTCTCACGTCACTTGGTGATGATGTCATACGCTGGAATTCGCCGCACTCTTTCAGGATGTCGTATGCTCACCTTGTTGCAGAGAAAAGTCATACAATTGTCACTTTGGACTCATCAGACTCAATCAAAGAATTGCTGAAAGGTCTCCTTCCTTCCTTCCTTCCTTCCTTCCTTCCTTCCTTCCTTCCTTCCTTCCTTCCTTCCTTCCCCTTTTTTGCAACTTTCCACCTTTTAAAAGAAAGAACAATGAACGTGAAGGAGCTTCTCTCAATTTTGTTCTCCTCCATTCTGTTGCACATTGGCATGCCCCCTCCCCCACTTACTCTCGCTTTGCCCCCTCCCTCTGCTGTCACCCCCTCCCCCCTCCTCTCACAAATCAGATATGACAGGAAATATTGTCCTTGTAATGGAGACTCAGGGCACTCTGCCTCAATGTGTGCAGCTAAATAGGCTTGATATACATCAACACACACGCGCACACATGCACAGCTACACGCACGCTGACGTTTCTGTGACACACAAACGCGGGCGGGCACGCGGAAAGTGAATTATTGGGCCGCAGTGTGACGGTCATCCCGGCTTGTTGTCGTAGCACAAAGCTTTTATATCGTTAGCCACTAATTGGACACCACTTGATTAAAAAATGCCTGGTGTGTTTGTGTGTACGTGCGTAGTCGCAGAGGTCATTGCGACACAGTTGGCCGGGGCGTTGCCGTTGTATTTCTTGTCCGGTTGAGCTCTAGCTTTTATTTTGAAAGTCACATGACAGGACAAAACAAAGACTTCTCACTTTTTGCCGCCTTTCGATTTTGGGAAGCTGCCGTGGCCGCAACTTGCCAAAGCCCAATTAATCAACGTCCATCACTTGCAAGGCTGAAATTCATCACCAACACTTCTTGTGTGCACGATTGGCAAGCCGACACTTTTTGCATGTGCGATGGAAGGGCTGGCCGAGATTGGCCCGCATTGGATTTTTTTTTCCTTCTTCCTCTCCCTTCCTCTTCCTCGTCTAACCTTTGGCGCAGACATGAGGAGCGTTTGATTGACTCGATGCGGCGGCCGACACGCTCGCTCTCACGCTGCTCTCGAGGCGCCGGAAGGGAGGTTGCAAACATCAAACGCACCACCGGCCTGCACCTTAAACGCTTCTTTGGACGACCCCCTGCCTGTCCATCCTCGGATGGGGGGGTGGCCCCAACCGCTATTTATTTACGTGGTCCAACACCCTCTGCTTGGAAAGCGAGTGTGTAGAAAGTCAACTGGCTTCTTCTTGAAAACGCTGTCGGAAGCTTTCATTTTGCCTTTTGCCATTGCCATGTCACATCACGTCATTTGGACTTTGCGAAATCATTCTGACGTGATGTCGCTTTCGCCCTAACCCCACATCACGGGACTCCTTTGAACTGGCTTCACGATGCCGTCATGTGACAAGACTGTGACATCATCGTGACCAGCTGATGTGCAGATTTCCTACATGGACAGTCTCATCAATTGACAACATAAGAGTGTTGGCGTGCGCCGTGCATCTACGTGTAAAACCGGCAGTAAATCACAGCGCTCGCTGCTCTCAACACGTTTATGACCATGTCAAATGTTGGTCAAGACGATGGCGACATGTCAATGCTCAGAAGAAAAAAAAAGTGCTGGCATGTCCAGTCAGATGCCGATCGGCTGCGGGGACTTGCTCCAGTCCAAATAGCTTCATCTTCATCTTCTTTCTGTGTGTGTTTCACAGCGACCCCTACTGGGAGCGTCCGGCCAACGTGGGCAGCTGCTCCGCCGCCCGGCCCAAGAGCCTTCACCTGGCCGCAGGACAGCAGCATACCTCGTCGCCATGGTAACCGTGCACATGCCATAACAGCGGCCGTAATGATGCCCACGCCAATGCTACTGCTGATGTGCGCGGCGCCCGCGAGCGCTAGCAAGTTGGATCGACCGTGTTGTCCACCAACTTGGAAGGCACAGAGAAAAGGGATTTGGAGTATCATAGTGCGTATGAGGATGACATGGTTTGTGTTTGAGTGTGTGTGGCAGATGGGAAATAAAAGGAGGATTTGTGTCGAGTCAGGCGCAGCTAAAAGAAGACAGCGGCAGTTATTAGCTCATTACAGGGCCGGCTTAACGCCACACACAAACTTGTTTTCCACATGAGGCGACGCACGGGCCACTTGCTGTCTTTGATGGCGCCGCCCGGAACCCAGTTCCCGCTCCCAGGTTGTCACTGCCATCGTACCCCCCCAAAAATATCTTTTTCTTCTTTTTTTTTTCTATGTTTGTTGCCGAGCGAGCATTTCAATGATTCAACGTCTTCTCCGTCTTTGTATTTCCCAACATTTGACCGTCTGCCGGCAAGCGCATTAATAATGGATTGACTTCACTCATAAAAGTCAAAGTCAAAGTCTGCTTTATTGTCAATTTCTTCACATGTCAAGACATACAAAGAGATCGAAATTGCGTTTCCTACTATCCCACGGTGACACAACATATTAAATATTATATAATATATATTATATTATATTGGTCCACAGACAAACAAAACATTCAAGTAAACAATACAAAAAGTAAAAACAAGAAGGCACAAACAATGAACGAATAAGAGCAATGAATAAATAATAAATAAATAAATAAAAAGCCAAGCGGATAGCGTTTGGGGCGTTTCCGTGCGCTCGTTTGTCTGATTGCAAAGTCGTCGCGTGTGCCCAGTTTGTTTAAAGAAGACCCCAACAGTTTTTCCGGTGGCGGCTTGGGCCTTGCCTGTTTTTTTTTTTCCCGTGTTTGGATCTCCTCATTTGCCTCCGTTTTTGCGACGGCTGTTATGCAGCAGGTGCGTCGCCGTCAATGTTGTTGTTTTGGTTGCTCCTTCTCCATGTTTTGGCTTCTCTTCGATGCGTGCGGCGTGTTGGAGGCCAAAGGTGTGTTGTTGCCACGCCAAACTAATTAGCGCTGCCGTGGCGCTGCAGACCCTGCAATATGCGTGCAATATTAATATTATAATATGATCTCCGGTCGCCTGTGTTGGAAAAGGTCTGCTTTGTTTCTGTCAAGATGATCTTCTGAGACGCAATAACCCGGGTGCAATATTGTGCAGTAAAGTAGCTCTTTGCTTCTCTTTCTCGTCATAATTTTGGGGAAAATTGCCTGTAATATTTCATCATTGATCTCCCCTTCTAATATCTTGAGATTGAAACGAGTGACCGATGATGTTTGAACGCAACACAGTAACGGCGAAGTTGCCACGCAACGTTGGTAACTCAACGTTACCTTCAACCCGACGGTAAATCTGCCCGGTGACGGGCATTCCTGTCACATGATGCACGGGGCGTTTGACCTGCAAGTTAAACCTTGATCCCGGCAGCCGACCTTCCTGTCGTTGTGGCTGCCTGCGCACGCGCCACAAAACACACATCTTACTTCCTGGTCGACAAGTGCGACACAGCTCGCAGAGCTTTATGATGAGCCGGCGCGCGCACACATGCACTCTGCGTCAACCTCTTTAAAACGCCATCAAGTCAGCAGGCCCAACTTTACGACGTACTTTCAACGCGTTTTAAATGCACGCTCGCGCGGGCAGCAGCAACGGGACGAGTGCGGCTCCTCGGACGTGACAAGTCCGTCTGACGGAGCCCAAGTCAAACACACCTCCTCACGTGCATGTCAGTTAAGTTTGCGCGGTCAGCAGGAGAGTCAAGCCAGCAGCGGGCTAGCCTGATGAAGAATGAAGGGGTGGTGGCCATTTTGGACCACTACATCCAGCAGAAGTTTGAAACGCATATTTTCTCTGTATGAATGCGATTTGAATTTTAGATCAAGTGTTAACATAATATGTCATAGCTTGTCAGAACCATGGACAGTGACGACGGGCAGCCCACGCGTCGCCTCCTCTCACCGAACCGGGTCTCTTCTCTCAACTAGCGCATGCTGTGTGTGGCTCGGCAGGCTGCAGGCTCTGCGCAAGGAGAAGTCCCGGGACGCGGCGAGGTCACGGCGCGGAAAGGAGAACTTTGAGTTCTATGAGCTGGCCAAGATGCTCCCACTGCCGGGCGCTATCACCAGTCAGCTGGACAAAGCCTCCATCATTCGCCTCACCATCAGCTACCTGAAGATGAGGGACTTTGCTAACCAAGGGGACCCCCCGTGGAACTTGCGCGTGGATGCTGCGCCCCCCAACACCTCAGTCAAAGGTACAGCCACCACATCGCTGCCGGGAACTCATGCAAATGCTGCACCCCGCTTTCCCAATTCAAGTCAAAGCAAAGGCCACCATCACTTGCAGCCCAAAGAAAAAATACGTTGACAAAAAAAATTTGCTCTATGAGATTGAAAACATGCAATCATGACATCCTTCAAATAGAATAGGAAGAACTGAGCACAATTGGACATGATGCCGCTTCTTCTGTGGTGCATGCTTTGGCCACCGGGGGTGCTATCACACATGCGGATCAAAATAGAAAAGTGCACAAATATTTTATTTCACAAAGAAATTGGTTTGTGTACATCACGCAAGCAGTTGTGTAGATGCGCTCTTTGTGTTCAAATATCCACGTTGCATCGAAGCTAATTTGCCCGCCGAGCTTGATTCTCATATTCGGGCGAGCGACGAGCGAGTCAAGTAAAAAACACGTTGAACTATTCCAAGGCCCTGGCGGGTTGTTGGGCAACTGGAACAAAGTTGAGCACTATTTTGCCGGGGGGAAACGGATTTGGCATCGGCCTGCGTTACTGGCTCGGTCGCTGGAGGACTCACCTTCGCTAGGCGACGAAGCGCCGATCGCCAAATGTAAACGGGCAAGACTTGTCGAGTCACGTGGGAATTCCAAGCCAAGTCAAGCTCTCGGCCGAGCGAGACGGACGGGCAAATGCACGGACAGACCGTTCGCTGTTGCGCTGATAAGGTCTGTTTTCCTCGACGTCAGTTCGGATGAATTTGTGCGGCAGAAGCCAACACGTTGAAATGGGCATTCACAGCAGGCCATGTGCACATGCGTGTGCACATATGCATGCAGCGGCATCTCCAAAGGAAGACGGCACATACGGTCGCCTCGCCGCAGCAGATGGCATCATTGTTGTCAGCACTTTGAAGAGCCGCATGCATTTTAATGAAAGCAACCCAAACACCTGTTTGGGTGTGCATATGTGTGTGTCTACCTTTTGCCGGTGTCATATAAGGAGACGGCCATTTTTCCTGTATATGTCCAAAAGTTGCGTGAAGTGGCTCATCGGCGCCAGCACAGGCCAAGACCGGACTGGACGTAAACGCTAACTTGAGAAGTGATACGTTTCACTCCAAGCTTGTAGCGGGAAGCAAAAAGAGAGAGAGTATGTCCTTCACGTTTGGCTTTTTCAATGAATATCACATGTGGGCTTCATTTATTTTCATATTGTCAAACCGTCTTTTGAGAATTATCGCTTACAATACTGTGTGACTTTTTTTAAATCTCACACTCTACAAGTCTTCTTTGACTCGCACTCCAAGTTTTTGCTTGCCGCTACTCGTGCCAACATACACGCAAGTACTGCTCCTACTTCTGTAGACTTGTACCACAACAACTACATGGTATGACCACCGCGTGACGAGTACTCCTCCTACTTTTACCACCTCTTCTTCTTGAATGAATGAAAGAATGCCTTTTATTGTCATTAGACACACGACTGCTACCACTAGCTAGCCACTAGCACCGCCACTAGCGTTAGCAGCTAGCACCATGACTTTCTGAAGTACGAAATGCAGACTTGTGGACTTGTCAAGTAGTGAGCAATTTGAGCACAAACTCTGTACGTCCCCCAATGCCATAGCCCCCCCACCGCCATTGCCCACCCCTTGCCCTTTGCGATAATTGACCCATCAGTTGCTCTTCTGCAGTTTAGTGTTGCAGCTTCTGACTTGCTGTCACACGCTCTCCACATCTGTTGTGCCACACAAACACGGCTGACCTTTGCAGCATCCTGACACCCGTGCATGTGTGCGTGCCGCGCGCACCCGCAGGAGACCGTTTAGTGCGTTTGAGGGAGGGCTGCATTTCTAGCAATGTAGAGCTGTGTGTGTGTTCTGGACTATCTATTGCATTTGCGTGTGTGACCTGCTTTGACACCTGCTCATTCATTATGCATGCAGAGTGCAGCAGACACTAAAAGGCCACAGACACACACATGCACACACACGCGCACACACACACACACACACACACGCACACACTTGCACATCATGACTTGACTTGCACCCTACCATATTTGGTCATTAGAATATGAATAATTTGACTTTTTTTTAAGGCAGGTCTACTTGTGAGTGTGGTATGATGTTCACTATCAAGTGTCAGTATCATTCTTTTGCTATATGAGTAGATTTTAAAAGTATGTATGTTTGCACTGTTTTGTTCTTACCCATCCAGTGACATTGTTTCCTATTTGTTGATGCTTCATGAGTGTGTCTGTTTGTGTATGTCATTCATTGTGTGTGTGTGTGTGTGTGTGTGTGTGTGTGTGTGTGTGTGTGTGTGTGTGTGTGTGTGTGTGTGTGTGTGTGTGTGTGTGTGTGTGAGTGTGTGTGTGTGTACGTGTGTTTGTTCACACATTCTGTTCCCATTTGTCAACAATTTTGCTAGGTGCATGTGTGCATACGCGCACGTGCGTGTGTCATGAGATGTGAGCTTGACACCAAGTGGAGCTGCGTTTCATCCAGACTAAGCGATGTCAGAGAGAGAGAGCGAGCGAGCGAGGAGGGCGGTGATGGCGGGAGCGGCGTCCTCGTCTCGGCTCATCTCGGCTCATACGGCCCCGAATGCAGACGGAATGTGGCTGCGTGGCCCATCAGAAGATCCCTTCCTTTTGGCACTGCACTTGCTTTGCTTCTGGCGAGCGGCAAGCTTGCGAGCGCCTTCGTCATTGCAAAAGAAAGGAGGAGTTGATGATAGCCGCAGGCTCGGCCTCGCCCGCCGTGTTTGCGCCCGGAAATGACATTGGGCATGTCTCGCCTCTTCCATCTGGGAATGTAATCGCCGTTGAGACAATGGCCGCAAGCCGGCGTGCCTTTATTTTGCCGGCAGACACAAAAGCCCAGCATGGTTGAGTCGCATCACGCCGTAATGGCAGAAATTGTTTGTGAAAGACATGCCGGCCAATTAGCCGCGCGGTGCCGCTTTGCAGAATGACGCCGACTTGTAAGTGGCTTTGACTACCCGGGAACGGTCGCTGACGTGAAGCAGCACCGCTTCCTACTGGTTCTGTTTCCCAAATTGGTTTGTGTCGTTTGGGGCAAGGATTTGCCACAATGAGCAGCATTTTGTCGCGGAACGCTGGCACCGCCTTTAGATGACGCTCCGGAGAGTTTTGCCCAATTTGATCAAACAGAAAAATGACAATCCATCCATTTAGCGTCATGCTAACAAACGATACATTCAATTTCTGTCCCTGTGATTCTTGTTCTAGATAATTATTTTTCCAATTGTCTTTATTTGATTTGGATTGTTTTTCTGTCACTTTGATTCTTCTAAAGTTTTGATTCTTTTCAGTAGCTTTCATTCTTGGTGACGTCGTTTTGATTTCATTTCACTTTGACTCTTTCTTTCTTTTCCCGGAGCTCTACTTTGACGTTGCTGTTGTTTTGTTTCCGTCCTTGTCGATTTGCTTCGGCGTTGCTGAAGTTTGTGTGCGCGCAAGTGTGTAACTAGAGAAATGGGGTTACCATGGCAACTGCCAGGACTCGTTGGCAGCTCAGCCTTTCAATGTTTGATCTGGAAGCTTCTGCGCGGCTCTCCCAGAAGTGTCCGTGCAAAAACACTTTTATCTATTTATTTGTTGACAAAAATGTTTGTTGATGCGCATGCCGCTTTGTAATTGCGCAGTTTACGCTTCAAGGCGACTCGGCTCCGCTCCAACGCGACCCTCGAGAGGAGGAAGTGCTTTGGCAAATGGAATCGTCACAATACAAAATACTTTCAATGTTCAGGTGAAATTGCTTTCAATTGGATTCTTTACATAAAATGAGTTTGCCACTTATTTCGTCAGCTAAGTGAATCAAACATTTTGAGAGTGGAGTCGATCTCTGAAGCAAGCGTTGGCTGCGCTAACCCGGGAGAACCTTCTTTGCCCTTGTCTGCGCTTCAAGGTCACCTTCAGCCCACACGAGTGACTCGTTGCCGTAAACACGCCCCCCTCCCCCACCATTTTCTCTTCATCAAGCTGAGTGATGTCATCACGCGCGATGCCGACTGGAACCGAAGCCAAGCGTCACTTTGTCACCGCACCGACATGACCTTCGCCGCAACCTTCGCCAAGCACGCTGGCTCAAATCCCTTCTCACCTGCGCACACACGTAAACACGCGCGTCCGCAAAAAGGGAAGCTTTTAATGTCTCTGCAAAAGCCAGCAGGAGAGTTGGAGGACGCAAAGATGAATGAATCAGACCAGATCAACTGGAGAAGGGGGAGGGGGGGCATGTTCACTGAACTGTGAAGTTCGGCCGCTATTTGTAGACTGGCGGCGGAAGTGGCCGGCCCATTTACTAATAACTTATCCTCCCCCTCCCACCACCCGTCCGTCGGCCACCCCATCAGCTTGCATCTTCATCCATCCATCTTCTAAATATAATCTTCTGTGTGCTCCATTGGTGAGTCCAACGCGTTTGGAATGTTGCGAATGTATTTCATCTTCCATCCATCCATCCATCCATCCATCCATCCATCCATCCATCCATCCATCCATCCATCCATCCATCCATCCATCCATTTTCTGTACCGCTTTGTCCCCACGGGGGTCACGGGCGTGCTGGAGCCTATCCCAGTAGTCATCGAGCAGTAGGCGGGGAACACCCTGAACTGGTTGCCAGCCAATGGCAGGGCACACAGAAACGAACAACCATCTGCACTCGCTTCTCACACCCAGGAGCAATTTGGAGTGCTCAATTGGCCTACCAAGCATGTTTTTGGGATGTGGGAGGAAACCGGAGTGCCCGGAGAAAACCCACGTGGGCACGGGGAGAACATACAATCTCCACACAGGGAGGGCCGGAGGTGGAATTGAACCCGCGCCCTCCTAACTGTGAGGCGGACGTGCTAACCAGTGCATCTGTATTTCATCTTTCAAAGCAAAAACCCAGAAAAGAAACTTCGTGAAAAGACAGTGACAACACAGACAGGCTTCTCCCTCCGGAAGGGAAATGAACACTGCCCCCCCAAAAAAAACAAACGTCATTTCTCACTCTTGTCACACGATTGCATCTTTACGCACATTTGGCATCAATAAACTCGCCTTTCCTCCCAAGCAAGCTCATTAGGGAAGTTGTAAAAAGCCTGCGTATGTGTGTACGCGCCAGCACTTGTGTCCAAAGTTTCGACTTTCCTTTTAGCCCTCCTTTGACTTTTTTGACCTTCAACAACGTACACAATGAAGCAGATTGTAAACTTTTCAGTGTGGACCAGCTTTTATTGCACGCTTATCAACTCGAAATCACTCGTGGAGTGTGTGCGCGTGTGTGTGTGTGAGAGAGAGCTGTGCCTGAGCCCCGGGATGGGCATCATACATCATAGTTCTACTGTATCAGATAGCTTATCGCGAGCACGCACACACGCACACACATGCGCACTGGGAGTTATTATTGTTGGTGTTTTTTTTTATTTATTTGAGACTGCAAGCTAAAACATAGATTGGATGTGATTGTCAAGTAGTTTGCAAGGAAGCATCCTGTTGGTTTATCATGTCCACGTTAGCAGACAATTGTGCGTGTGTATGCGTGCGTGTGTGCGTGCGTGCATGAGTGCGTGTGCGCGTGTGGTTATGAGTATTTGGGCATGCACATTTTCAAAAAAGACAATTAAAACAACTACCTATTGTTTGACTTTGAAATGCATCATTGAGCGGACTTGGTGACCCGCGCACATGCATGCACGCATGATGCATTTGCAATATTAACAGTCGTTTTTGTGTTTTGCGCGCGCGCACACACACACACACACGTTTGAACACGCGCGCACTTGTTGCTCAGCGCTGAGAGCATGACCGCGGGGCTTTTATCATTTGCGGACTTTTCCTTCTTTTATTTTGTTGTTTTGAAGTCTCGGCGGTGCTCTTAGTGCGCCTTTATTTGAATGAAGATAATGATGACGACGATGAAGGTGAAGTGTACCCGGTATCATCATCGGGCGGTGGCGGGGACGAGCTTTCGGACGAGCTTTCGGACGAGCTGCCCGATGAGCTGCCCGATGACATCATGATTGGCGATTCAAGGCACAGGAATAAAAGGGGGAGAGGGCGGGGGTTTCGATTTGGTCTAATGAGATCTGCGGGGACCTCACAAACACTTCGGGCCACGAAGACGCACACGCGCCGTCTCGGCACCCGCGCGTCCGTCTGCTCACGATGCAAATTATTGCACACGACCGCCTTCTTCGACTTCCTGTTGGTCTACTTCCCGTTTTCGCTCTGAAGTAGGGATGGGCGGATCGATACTAAAATATCGATATATCGATCCAGGCTGCTCATTTTTGAGTATCGATCTCCCTAGCTAAAATATCGATACTTACAATTATTTAATTATATTTTCCCTCATTTTTTTCTGCTCCAATTTGACGACTTGCACTCATGCTAGCACTACTTTTCCTTCCGCCTGCTGCACCGGCGTGTCCTGCTCTGCACTGCTCCCGCCCCCTTTTCTCACAAGCCAAGCCCTCCTCCTCCGCCCCCCTTTCCAATCCAAACACAAACAAGCATGGCCACGGCGGCGGCCCAGTCCGAACGTAAGAGAAGTCTGGTTTGGAGGTATTATATTTTAGTTAATAACAACGAGGCAAGATGTGAAATATGTCACAAAACGATTAAATATTGTGGCAACACCACAAACTTAACAAAACATTTAAGTAAAATTCACCCCACGGTTCGTGAAGAGCTGCAGTTGAAACGTGCCGCAGACACTACTAAGGCAGCGACGGAAAACCCTGCAGCCACACCGAGGCTACAGCGTTTCAGAAAGGCAAGACATATCCAGGTATCAGGTGCTAACCAAAAATCGTAAGCATTTGTGGTTGATGTGCTATTTGAAGCAATAATTACTGCGTCATCTATAAATAAAGTTTTCCCCTTTTCAATTTGTGGTCGAACGCCATACGTTTTATTTGTAACTCCACTTCCTATAAACAACACTAAAGTATTACAATATTAAATGTAAGTATCCAGTGGCTTTACAAATTGATAGTTTTGCTGCTCATGACGATTAAGCCCTGTATCTCTGTTGGTACCATGTCTCTTTTTACAATATACTAAAAGACAAAACTTTTTCCTAACAACAGAGAGAGAGAAAAGTAAAGAATAGCTCCTTTTAATTAAAGTTATACTATTAATATGCATCTTCCATTAATGTTTTTCTAAAAAGATTAATAATTCATGTACATGACGTAATACTTTTTTCTACAAAATTCAATAGATGAGTCTCCAAGAGCAAGTATCATTTGCAGTGAAACACCTGCTGTAGTATACAAATGTGCAGGTCAATAGTCACATGTAAGGCACAAAATATTGATGCAGCATGCCACTGCATTTAAATTGGGTTTTTTGGCGGGAAATTACACTTCCGGTATCGATATCGGATCGATATCGGGTAGTTTTGGGCAGGAAATACTTGGTATCGGATCGAATCCAAAATCATTGGTATCGCCCATCCCTACTCTGAAGTGACTCGAGTGAGTGTACTTCAGGGCAAATGTCACCATTAGCTTCCGCCAGCTCGCTGCGGCATTAGCATGGTCCCGCTCATTGTGATTAGCGTAGCGTAGCGTGCGGCTAACCTGAAAAGCTGCCCGACCTCACTGGTTCCTCTTGTCCTGTGCAATGTGTGTTTGTCACGCCAGGCTGACTCAACCTCTGTGTGTGTGTGTGTGTGTGTGTGTGTGTGTGTGTGTGTGTGTGTGTGTGTGTGTGTGTGTGTGTGTGTGTGTGTGTGTGTGTGCGTGTGTGCGTGCGCGCGCACATACATACACGTGTGTGCGTGCGCGCGTGCGTTGTGCGTGCGGCTTTGCTTGTTTCAATGTGTCCGAGTCTCACCGGTCTTCTTCTGTCCTGTCCTGTGCTTTCTCCCTCCCCGTGTGTACGTGCGTGTGCATGTGCGTTTGCACGTGCGTGCTGGTGTGTGCGCGCAGCCATCGGCGGCCAGAGGAGGAGGACCCCCGGCGCGTTGGCCTCGGACATCTTTGAACCGCACCTGGGCAGCCACATCCTGCAGGTAGGAAGGGCCCACAAACGTCGCAGTATTTCCCCCCCATCGCCGGCTTATTTTACCCAGGTGTTTAACATCTTTTTTTTTTTCTTGTGACCAAAAACCTTTGTTTATAATTTGTCACCGCAGTTCTAAGAATGTTTGCTGTGAGCTGCAGTTTTTCCTCTTTCAGCAATCCACCCTTATTCATTTTTTTGATGGAGCCAATCCCTTTTTTGACCAAACAGACAACGATAGCGAGAGCGGACAGCGTGACCAGGTCACATGATCAAACAGAAGCGACAGCGGGTGAACGAGCGCGGCGTGACGAGCAGAGGGCGCCGCGGTCGCCTCGCTCTAATCCCCCCGATGTGCTTGACATCCCATAATATATCGTCATGATCCCCCCCGAGAGTTTCCGCGGCAACCCCGCCGTGAAGAAGTCCTGATTGAAGCCCCACCGCGTTTGGAAGTGACACCCGCAACGTGTGTTTTTGTCTTGTGTGAGGTGTCTTTTATTTGCGACGTTCAGTAGCGCTGATTGCCCACCGTCACGTGATGAACAGCATATTTGGCAACATAAGACAAAGAGAATGGCACTGTATATCAAACAAGCACATTCCGTCACTTTTTGTATCTTAATGCATCTTTGGGCAGCCAAAGATGCCGCCATGTTGCTGCTCGCCTCCTATCGGAAAGACTCAAAATATTTGGGAGGGCTTTTGGTAAGATGCCCTGTATCGATAGCATAGGCTACGCTCCGGCGTTGACAAAAAATACAAGATAGTTTGAGAAACGAGCAAGTTGCGGTTTGTTCTCGGTGCCTTTGATGGGAAAGTCGCCCCTGCCAACATGGCTGCCTCGTAGCCGGGCGCTGGCTGCTCCATTGCGCCGTGTCCATCTGTGATTATTGTGCATTTCGCTGCTCCAACCGACGGTGATCGACCAATCGGAAGCCAGCATCTGGGGTCATGGACTTAACATAGCAACAAATGCTATTTTAGCATTCACGGGAATCGTTTTTGGACAATTCTGCCGATTTCCAGACATATTTGCGCAAATAATGACATTAAGAGTACAACATGAGGCAAATGCCATCAACAGCTTGTATGAGGAGACGGAGGTGCGCCTTCATGGACAATGACCAGATAGCAAGCGTGTGAGTTAGTGTGTTAGCTGGCAGGTCAGCTAGCACCTAAGCTAGTGTACACCGCCTCCGCCGTCGGTGTCATCTTCATTAAGACATCTGGCCTCCGGGTTTAATCTCCCCCGCTCAGCGCGTCGCTAAGCGAGCGGCCGGCATTCATTAGCGCCGCGCTCGGACACGATCAATCACGCTGCCTCGCTCGCGTTCTTCAAATGTCATCCCCAAACTTCTCACAATCAATTAGGCCAACGATTAATGAGGCCAATTTGCAGACACGGCCGCCGCCGTCCCTCGTGCGTAAAGGTTAATATATGGACGTTTACATTTACGTGTAGGTGAGCGGGGCAACGCTCGTGAGCGCGCCGGCATGATTGTACGCGTGTGCGGCGTGGCGCGGACCAAAGACACTTCTATGCTAGTCTTTTTAAAAAAATTTTTTTTTTAGTCACATATGCAGAGATTTTTGCTATTCATTTTTTATCACTATTCTTTAAGACGTGACACCACATCCAAGCAATTTCCCCCTTTTAGGAAAAAAAAATTAAACACAAACCTTTGGTGGCATTTTTGAAGAGCGCCAAATTCAAATCATGAAATAAAAAGGCAACCAAGCGTTGCCTTTCCAGGGCGTCATTGCCGTTTGCGCCAAAGTGCCCCGAGTGGGTTTGCTGGTGCGCCTCGTTTGGATGCTTTTTGCTTTGGCCGCGCAAATGACGATTCTGCTAGCAAGCCTTTTCTGTGTCAAATTCCTCCACATGCTCATCAGAAAGCTGCTTAAATTGAGGAAAGATATTAGGAGGTGTGCTTCGACTGTCATCCAGGAAACGACAAGGGATGTACGTGCGCGTGTGTGCATGTGTGTACTCTCTCGCTCTCTGTCTCTCTCTCTCTGTCGCTCCCCCCTTCCTTCACTTCAGTAATGTGTGTCGCCCTTCATCCATCTGTAATGGCTCTCCGTGACTCTCATCCTCTCCGCTGTTATGTGCTGCAGCAGCTGGCAAGGGCGCTCCCCAGAGGTGGGCAGGGAGGGGGAGGGGCGGGGCGGGGTTGTCGGCTTTATGGCTTGGCTCCTATCAGCAATCTGTTGCCCGCGTCCATCCGATTTGTTGCGTTGTGGAGTGCCCCGACATTCTCGCGCTGTTTGTTTCGTCCTTGCCGGGGCGCTGGATTGTTGCCCTTAATGCCTGAAGCAACTTTTGGTTGGAGCAACTTTTCACAGCGCTTGGGGCGGCTTTTTGCCAAAAAGAGCACCTGGCGACTTTTGCCACGGAAGCTGCTGTGGCGACGCTCTTTCACTTATTTGTTGTCAATTTGTCATAAAATTTTTGCGACACCTTGTTATTGTTGTATCATGTTTGGTGAGGTCACAAGGCCAAATCAAGCTTCCTCAAACGTGTCGTCACTCAAACGTCTGGTTGTGCTTTCACCTTGGTGGAATGTCATTTCTTCTCCACTTTCTTTCTTTCTGTCTGTCTTTCTTTCTTTCTTTCTTTCTTTCTTTCTTTCTTTCTTTCTTTCTTTCTTTCTTTCTGTCTTTCTTCCCTCTCTCTCTCTTCGGCTAATCAAAACGCATGAAGGCCGTCAGGCCAAATGAAGACAAATGGAGCACAGCGCCGCTTTGGACTCATTAGCCGTCCGGCGACGCCCTCCTCCTCCTCCGCACACCCACTTGCCGCCTTGTGCGACGACTCAATTTGGATGCCAGCGCGACAGCACTGCCGCTGGCCTCTCAGGGGAATGAGCCATGCTGCCCCAAACCCAATGGGTTCTCGCGAGCGGACTTGCAGTTCTGCCTGTGATCATCTGTGGTAGTAGAATCAATCCTTAAGGGGAATGAGTTGTCATTTACAGATGCAGATATTTTGCTTTTGAAGTGATTTCCAAATATGTGCGAGCCCATCGACCGAGTCATCTTTTGGGGATGCGATAGCGTGAAATATTAGCATCGGCACTTCTCACCATTAATCATCAATAATGGTGATTAGCGTGAGTCGTGTGACTGATGAGTCGTCAGGACGTCCGCTTCCTGCCGCTACGTCAATGCTAGGCTAGCGTCACGCCGCATCCATCAATTCGGTGTGGCCGTTTAACTTTCTCGCTAATCTTAAAGGTGATATCGAGACTGTGTACCCAATACACTGCTTGATATCCTGATGATTAGCAAAGTGCTTTACAACTCCCTTGTCTGTGTCTAAATCAGGCTCCACAGACACACACTCCCTGTGCTGTATGACCACAACACACTCTACATGTAGATATACACACAAACATGTACATTCTTACTGTTTAAACCAGGGCTGTGGACTCGGTCGGATTTTTGCACCGAGTCCGAGTCCGGCCTCTTGACCACGAGCCCGAGTCCGGCTGTCCATTTTTTCTGTTAATTCATGTGACTGCTTAGTCTTTATTCAAGGCTAATTTAGATCAAAATCTAAATAATTACAACAGTTTTGTGATGGCTTTGTCTTTATTAAACATATAAACGAATACAATAAACAGATACTTTCAAGTTTTAATCATTAATTACACCATTATAGCTCAGACATTTATCTAAACACAAATAATTAGTGACGACCCCACAACTATCGAAACACATCAATGATATAAGCTGGGTGACATAATCGTCCTTGACATTGGTACATAATGTAAACATTAGCCTAAGTGCAACTCAACGTGGCCGCATTGATCGTAACTTACGCTCCGTTTGCCCCCCAAATCTAGAGGCAAAACATTGTTCTCTCGCTGCTCCCGGGTTCTTCCATCTTGGCTGCGCGCGGGGCATTGTGGGTCTTGTACGTGCACGCACGCAGGCAGGCAGGCGCGGGCGCGCACGCAACAACTAAATTTGTCTTCATAACAAGCAAGCAGGGCTGTGGACAATATTCCTACGCGGATTCTCAGCAGGATGATGAAAATAAAATTGAACGTATTTTTTTTATTGTCGGACTCGGTGGACTCGGTCAAAATCAGCACCGAGTCCGAGTCCGGCAAAAAAATGACCGAGCCCGAGTCCCCGAGTCCGAGTCCACAGCCCTGGACACTGCATGACAGTCACGATATGCTACGCTAATATGATGTAAGGCTCATTAATTGTGCCTGAAGACAAGACAGACACGACACTGAAAATGTGTGTGGGTGTTTGGTGGAGGATGTGTCTATTTAAGTGTCTGAATGTGTGTGTGTTTTCAAAGAACACACAAACGCAACGCAAGAGTGACGTTCAGTGTTTTGGATGCGTTTGGTAGGGTATGCTGAGGTTAATGTGACGACAAGAAGGAGATCGTTTAAGGCAGGGGTTCTTAACCTTCGAATGATTCCAGACCCCCAATGGATTGTCCAATATGGTACCATACCCCCTTCACTTGACTGTTGAAATAATTATTAACCCTAACCCTAAAAAGAAGAGCAAGAAAGAAGAAAGAAGAGCTTTTGACCTCATATTTACTTGCCTTATTATTCCTTCTGTGTTAATATTTTCCTTAGGGGAGGATGGGTGTGTTGTGGTGTAGTGAGTGTGATGCAGGACAAAATAACTACTGTGGTGTGGGAGTGAGGCGTGAATATGAATGTTGTGGGTGAGGGGGCGGACGGCTTTTTGACGCTACAGCGATGTTGTGGTCAGTTATGCTGCTTGTGGTCCCGCCAGAGCTCAGCTGATGGCCACAACACCCACTGCCTGTGCTGTCAGTGCTGCCAACTCTACAGATTAATCGTTAGGTCTGCAGATTTTTACGTTCATTTGAGATTGTCAGATTTTAACTACTTACAAGCATAACGACAGTGAACAAGAACATGAGCATAACTAAAAAAAATAACCTGTGAACAATAATAGGTACAAAATAGAAGAAAATAACGAGAGATACTAAAAAAATACCTGATTACGAGAGATCGAGTCCCATACCCCCAGCATTTGGGTCCCATACCCCCAAGGGGTATGGATACCCCCGGTTAAGAACCCCTGGTTTAAGGCGTCCATCCTTGAGTTTGCGCCTTTGAGCGGCAACACCTTTAACAAGCCAGCAGGTGTCATGTGACCTGTCAATATTTCACAGGTCATAGCTAACGCTAAAAGCTGCTTTTCATTGTTGAGCGATAGCAAAGCTTCCTCTTCTTTGCGCGTTTCAAAGGCGTTAATTGTCATCGACTAACAACGGACCAGTCGCTGGCCAAAGTCAAAGTACATTTGGAGAGCAATCTACTGGTCGCCATCCATCATTGGAACCTATTGAGATGGCGGATTGGTTGCTTGTAACGTGATGATGAGTGTGTTTTTGCTTTGGCGTCCTCTTGCTCGCTGTGTCAACCCCATCTTGGCATTATTGACCGTTGGCCTTTTCTGACTTTGTTGTGCTCTCACCTCGCTCGCCCCCTCCCTGCTCGCCTGGCCTCCCGCCCGCAACCCCCCCCCCCCCCCCCCCCTAACCCTAACCCTAACCCCCCACAAACGATCAATAACTTCATCCTGATCGTTCTATCGCCAATCAGCAGCAAGTTGGCCTTTTGGACTTGGCAGTGATGGCGCAAAAGTTGACCTTTGCGGGACGAGCGTCAGGAAGTGCCTCAGCGAGACAGGAAATAGAGGAATGCAGGAAGTACGTGACCTGCTCTGATTTCAACTTCCAAATGGTTCTGGTTGAAATCCGCCGTTGGGCTTTCAAATCAGGTTTGTGCTCTGGAGGCTTCACCTTCCGCCCGGCCGGAATCGGGCAAGGCAAGGACATTTCTTTGGTTCTTCCTCATCTTGTGCGCCCATCTTCTCCCTGAATTGCTTTTAATCACACCTGCTAGTCCTGGCTTGATTTCTTTACTTGTGCCTTTTGCATACATCACATCCTTTTCTTTTACCATTCATTTCACATGGATACACACACACACACACACACACACACACACACACACACACACACACACACACACACACACACACATTTTCCATTTGTCACTACGAGGCAGCTCAACAGTAACATTGAAACAGTCTGTTCTGAATGGTTAAAAGATGGCCTCATCTTCATTGCGCGTATGAGGTTGGGCGATCGATGCAGTAATCTGCAGAAGGAAGGTGGCAAGCAGCGAGAGAGTGAGAGAAGCGTTCGGCAGCACTCTCAATCAATGGCACGACTTTCCTTTATAGTCCAAATGTCCTCATTTGGACCCTGCGTGCGCGTGCAGGTGCATGTCACGCTGCCATCTGTGGGTGGAGGAATCTGATGTCAACACACCACTTTGATCACAATCAATTATTTATCACTGGTGTCGGCTAGCACTCTTAGCTAATGCTAATCTGTACTAATACCGTTAGCCAAGTCGAGTCTGCATGATGTTAAAGACTAATGGCTATTGTGAAAATGTGCTCGCTGCGGTGACGTTGCATACTGATGCTAATCTGGGCAAAAGCTGCTAGCGATCGCTAATTCATGCTGATAATGTTTGACACGGGCAAATAACCTTTATATATATACATACACACACACATAGTATATATAGTATATACAGGACTGTCTCAGAAAATTAGAATATTGTGATAAAGTTCTTTATTTTCTGAAATGCAATTAAAAAACCAAAAATGTCATACATTCTGGATTCATTACAAATCAACTGAAATATTGCAAGCCTTTTATTATTTTAATATTGCTGATTATGGCATACAGCTTAAGAAAACTCAAATATCCTATCTCAAAATATTAGAATATCATGAAAAAGTAAACTAGTAGGGTATTCAACTAATCACTTGAATCGTCTAATTAACTTGAAACACCTGCAAGGGTTTCCTGAGCCTTGAAAAACACACAGCTTGGTTCAGTAAATTAAATCACAAGTATGGGGAAGACTGCTGATCTGACTGCTGTCCAGAGGACCGTCATTGACACCCTCCATCATGAGTGTAAGACACAAAAAGAAATTTCTCAAAGAGCAAGCTGTTCACAGAGTGCAGTTTCAAAGCACATCCACAAAAAGTCTGTTGGAAGGGGGAAATGTGGCAGGAAACGCTGCACAACAAGAGAGATGACCGCGGCCTTAACAGCATTGTGAAGAAGAGTCGCTTCCAGAATTTGGGGGAGCTTCAAAGACAGTGGACTGAAGCTGGAGTCCAAGTATCAAAAGCCACTGTTCACAGACGTGAACATACAATAGCCGTATTCCCATGGTCAAGCCACTTCTGAAGCATCTGACTTGGGCTATGGAAAAGAAGCACTGGACAGTTGCAGAGTGGTCCAAAGTCTTCTTTTCAGACGAAAGCAAGTTTTGTATTTCATTTGGAAGTCAAGGCGCCAGAGTCTGGAGAAAGGCTGGAGAGGAGCAAAATCCAAGTTGCTTGAAATCCAGTGTGAAGTTCCCACAGTCAGCGATGGTTTGGGGAGCCATGTCAGCTGCTGGTGTTGGTCCACCGTGTTTCATCAAGTCCAGAGTAAATGCAGCTGTGTACCAAGAGATTTTAGAGCACTACATGCTTCCGTCTGCTGAAAAGCTCTATGGAGATGATGATTTCATTTTCCAGCATGATCTGGCACCTGCCCACAGTGCCAAAACCACCAGTAAATGGTGTACTGACCATGACATTACTGTCCTCGATTGGCCTGCCAATTCCCCTGACCTGAACCCCATAGAGAATTTGTGGGGTATTGTGAAAAAGAAGCTGAAAGACACCAGACCCAACAATGCAAATGAGCTAAAGGCCGCTACTGAAGCATCCTGGGCATCCATAACACCTCAGCAATGCCACAGGCTGATTGCCTCCATGCCACGCCGCATTGATGCAGTAATCCATTAAAAAGGATTTCCAATCAAGTACTGAGTGCATTAATGGACATTTTCCAATGTTTGATTTTGTTTTGCTGTTATAAATCTTTTTTTTGCTTGGTCTGAGGAAATATTCTAATATTTTGAGATAGGATATTTGAGTTTTCTTAAGCTGTAAACCATAATAATCCATTCATCCATCCATCCATCTTCTTCCGCTTATCCGGGTTCGGGTCGCGGGTGCAGTAGCTTTAGGAGGGACTCCCAGACTTCCCTCTCCCCAGCCACTTCATCCAGCTCATCCCGGGGGATCCCAAGGCGTTCCCAGGCCAGCTGAGAGACATAGTCTCTCCAGCGCGTCCTGGGTCATCCCCGGGGTCTCCTACTGGTGGGACATGCCCAGAACACATCCCGAGGGAGGCATCCAGGAGGCATCCTGATGAGATGCCCGAGCCACCTCATCTGGCTCCTCTCAAGTGGAGGAGTAGCGACTCTAATCTGAGTCTCTCCCGGATGACCGAGCTTCTCACCCTATCTCTAAGGGAGAGCCCGGACATCCTGCGGAGAAAACTCATTTCGGCCGCTTGTATCCGGGCTCTCGTTCTTTTGGTCACGACCCATAGCTCGTGACCATAGGTGAGGGTAGGAGCGTAAATCGACGGGTAAATTGAGAGCTTCGCCTTTCGGCTCTCTTCACCACGACGGACCGGTACAGAGTCCGCATTACTGCCGACGCTGCACCGATCCGCCTGTTGATCTCCCGCTCCATCCTCCCCTCACTCGTGAACAAGACCCCAAGATACTTGAACTCCTCCACTTGGGGCAGGATCTCATCCCCGATCCGGAGAGGGCATTCCACCCTTTTCCGACCGAGGACCATGGACTCGGATTTGGAGGTGCTGACCCTCATCCCGACCGCTTCAAACACTGCTGCGAACCGCTCCAGCGAAAGCTGGCGATCACGGCCTGAAGAAGCCAACAGCACCACGTCGTCTGCAAAAAGCAGAGACGCGATGCTGAGGTCCCCAAACCGGACCCCCTCAACGCCTCGGCTGCGCCTAGAAATTCTGTCCATAAAAATTATGAACAGAATCGGTGACAAAGGGCAGCCTTGGCGGAGTCCAACCCTCACTGGGAACAAATCCGACTTACTGCCGGAAATGCGGACCAGACTCTGGCATCGGTGATACAGGGACCAAACCGCCCTTATCAGTTGGCTCGGCACCGCGTACTCCCGAAGCACCCTCCGCAGAACCTCCCGAGGGACACGGTCGAACGCCTTCTCCAAGTCCACAAAACACATGTGGACTGGTTGGGCAAACTCCCATGCACCCTCGAGGATCCTGCCGAGGGTGTAGAGCTGGTCCACTGTTCCACGGCCAGGACGAAAGCCACACTGCTCCTCCTGAATCCGAGGTTCCCGTCGGACCCTCCTCTCCAGCACCCCTGAAGAGACCTTACCAGGGAGGCTGAGGAGTGTGATTCCCCTGTAATTGGAACACACCCTCTGGTCCCCCTTCTTAAAGAGGGGAACCACCACCCCAGTCTGTCAATCCAGAGGCACTGTCCCCGATGTCCACGCAATGTTGTAGAGGTGTGTCAGCCATGACAGCCCCACAACATCCAGAGCCCTTAAGAACTCCGGGCGGATCTCATCCACCCCCGGGGCCTTGCCACCGAGGAGGTTTTTAACTACCTCAGTGACTTCGACCCCAGAGATTGGAGAGTCCGCCTCCAGGTCTCCAGGCCCTGCTTCCACAATGGAAGGCGTGTAGGTGGAATTGAGGAGGTCTTCGAAGTATTCTCCCCACCGACTCACGACGTCCTGAGTTGAGGTCAGCAGCACGCCATCCCCACTGTAAACAGTGTTGACGTTGCACTGCTTCCCCCTCCTGAGACGCCGGATGATGGACCAGAATTTCCTCGAAGCCGTCCGGAAGTCATTCTCCATGGCCTCGCCAAACTCCTGCCACGCTCGGGTTTTTGCCTCAGCAACCGCCGAAGCCGCGTTCCGCTTGGCCATCCGGTACCTGTCAGCTGCCTCCGGAGTCCCACAGGCCAAGACGGCCCGATAGGACTCCTTCTTCAGCTTGACGGCATCCCTTACCGCCGGTGTCCACCAGCGGGTTTGGGGATTGCCGCCACGACAGGCACCAACGACCTTACGGCCACAGCTCCGGTCGGCCGCCTCAACAATGGAGGCGCGGAACATGGTTCAATCGGACTCAATGTCCACCGCCTCCCCCGGCACGTGGGAAAAGCTCTGCCGGAGGTGGGAGTTGAAGCTCTTCCTGACAGGGGATTCTGCCAGACGTTCCCAGCAGACCCTCACAGAGCGTTTGGGTCTGCCAGGTCGGACCGGCATCTTACCCCACCATCGGAGCCAACCCACCACCTGGTGGTGATCAGTTGACAGCTCCGCCCCTCTCTTCACCCGAGTGTCCAAATCATGCGGCCGCAAATCCGATGACACGACTACAAAGTCGATCGTCGAACTGCGGCCTAGGGTGTCCTGGTGCCAAGTGCACACATGGACACCCTTATGTTTGAACATGGTGTTCATTATAGAAAATCCATGTCGAGCACAGAAGTCCAATAATAGAACACCACTCGGGTTCAGATCGGGGGGGGCCGTTCCTCCCAATCACGCCCTTCCAGGTCTCACTGTTATTGCCCACGTGAGCATTGAAGTCACCCAGTAGAACGATAGAGTCCCCAGAAGGAGCGCTCTCCAGCACTTCCTCCAGGGACTCCAAGAAGGGTGGGTACTCTGAGCTGCCGTTTGGTGCATAGACACAAACAACTGTCAGGACCCGTCCCCCCACCCGAAGGCGGAGGGAGCCTACCCTCTCGTTCACCGGGGTGAACCCCAATGTGCAGGTGCCCAGCCGGGGGGCAATAAGTATACCCACACCTGCTCGACGCCTCTCACCGTGGGCAACTCCAGAGTGGAAGAGAGTCCAGCCCCTCTCGAGAGGGCTTGTACCGGAACCCAAACTGTGTGTAGAGGCAAGTCCGACTGTGTCTAGTCTGAACTTTTCTGCCTCGCACACCAGCTCGGGCTCCTTTCCAGCCAGAGAGGTGACATTCCATGTCCCAAGGGCCAGCTTCTGCAGCCGGGGATCAGACTGCCAAGGTCCCTGCCTTTGGCCGCCGCCCAGCTTACACTGCACCCGACCCCTTTGGCCCCTCCCACAGGTGGTGAGCCCATGGGAAGGGGGACCCACGTTTCCTTTTCGGGCTGTGCCCGGCCGGGCCGCATGGGCGAAGGCCCGGCCACCAGACGCTCGGCTTCGAGCCCCGCCTCCAGGCCTGGCTCCAGAGGGGGGCCTCGGTGACCCGCGTCCGGGCGAGGGAAAACGAAATCCATTTATATTTTTCTTCATAAGGGGCTTGTGTGAGCCGTGCTTTGTCTGGCCCCTCACCTAGGAGCCGTTTGCCATGGGTGACCCTACCAAGGGCATGAAGCCCCAGACAACATGGCTCCTAGGATCATAGGGGCACGCAAACCCCTCCACCACGATAAGGTGACGACTCACGGAGGGGAAGCCATAATCACCAATGTTAAAATAATAAAAGGCTTGCAATATTTCAGTTGATTTGTAATGAATCCAGAATGTCTGACATCAGGACTGTCTCAGAAAATTTGAATATTGTGATAAAGTTCTTTATTTTCTGAAATGCAATTGAAAAAACAAAAATGTCATACATTCTGGATTTTCTATGGGATTCAGGTCAGGGGAATTGGCAGGCCAATTGAGGACAGTAATGCCATGGTCAGTACACCATTTACTGGTGGTTTTGGCACTGTGGGCAGGAGCCAGATCATGCTGGAAAATGAAATCAGCATCTCCATAGAGCTTTTCAGCAGACGGAAGCATGTAGTGCTCTAAAATCTCTTGGTACACAGCTGCATATACTCTGGACTTGATGAAACGCAGTGGAACAACACCAGCAGCTGACATGGCTCCCCAAACCATCGCTGACTGTGGGAATTTCACACTGGATTTCAAGCAACTTGGATTTTGCGCCTCTACAGCCTTTCTCAAGACTCTGGCGCCTTGACTTCCAAATGAAATACAAAACTTGCTTTCATCTGAAAAGAGGACTTTGGACCACTCTGCAACTGTCCAGTGCTTCTTTTCCATAGCCCAAGTCAGACGCTTCTTCCGTTGTTTTGAGTTCAGAAGTGGCTTGACCATGGGAATACGGCTATTGGAGCCCATTTCCCGGACACGTATGTGAACAGTGGCTTTTGATACCTGGACTCTAGCTTCAGTCCACTGTCTTTGAAGCTCCCCCAAATTCTCGAAGCGACTCTTCTTCACAATGCTGTTAAGGCTGCGGTCATTTCTCTTGGTTTAGCGGCGTTTCCTGCCACATTTCCCCCTTCCAACAGACTTTTTGTGGATGTGCTTTGAAACTGCACTCTGTGAACAGCTTGCTCTTTGAGAAATTTCTTTTTGTGTCTTACCCTCCTGATGGAGGGTGTCAATAACGGTCCTCTGGACAGCAGTCAGATCAGCAGTCTTCCCCATACTTGTGATTTAGTTTACTGAACCAAGCTGAGTGTTTTTCAATGCTCAGGAAACCCTTGCAGGTGTTTCGAGTTAATTAGACGATTCAAGTGATTAGTTGAATACCCTAATAGTATACTTTCTCATGATATTCTAAAATTTTGAGATACGATATTTGAGTTTTCTTAAGCTGTATGCCATAATCAGCAATATTAAAATAATAAAAGGCTTGCAATATTTCAGTTGATTTGTACTGAATCCAGAATGTATGACATTTTTGGTTTTTTAATTGCATTTCAGAAAATAAAGAACTTTATCACAATATTCAAATTTTTGGAGACAGTCCTGTATATATGTATATAAAGTCAAACCTTGGTTTTCGAACGTCCCGGTTCTCGAACAAATCGTAATTCGAACAAAAAATTCGCGATTTTTTTGCTTCGGTTGTCGAACAAATTTTGGAGGTCAAACCACGTGAGATGAGCCGGGAGGACCCGAGAAAACCCGACCGCGTGGCCCGGATGCCGACTGACTCCGTTGTTATTGTATTTTCGTTACTTTGAGGATTGTATTAACCCCTAATCATGCCTCCAAAGAAAGCAAGTGGGAGCAGTAAAGCCATCCTAAAACACAAAGACGCTCCTAAAGCAATGTGACTGAGCGCCCGGCGCGCTGCAGTTGCGCGATCGGACCAAACTAAGCTCCCTGCGCACTGAGGTTAACTTAAATTTTGGGTTAGTACATCAGGACTTTTAAAATATATTCTAAATTTCAGCGTCGGCTCTGTCACAATAATGCGACCAGCGCGGTGCAGTTGAAGAATCAACAACAAGTGGGACACAATCGTGAAGTGGAACGAAATTTATTGGATAATTTAAACTTTTTTAACAAATAGAAAACTGAAAAGTGGGGTGTGCAATATTATTCAGCCCCCTTGCGCTAATACTTTGTAGCGCCACCTTTTGCTGCAATTACAGCTGCAAGTTGCTTGGGGTATGTCTCTATCAGTTTTGCACATCGAGAGACTGGAATTCTTGCCCATTCTTCCTTGCAAAACAGCTCGAGCTCAGTGATGTTGGATGGAGAGCGTTTGTGAACAGCAGTCTTCAGCTCTTTCCACAGATTCTCGATTGGATTCAGGTCTGGACTTTGACTTGGCCATTCTAACACCTGGATACGTCTATTTGTGAACCATTCCATTGTAGATTTGGCTTTATGTTTTGGATCATTGTCCTGTTGGAAGGCAAATCTCCGTCCCAGTCTCAGGTCTTTTGCAGACTCCAACAGGTTTTCTTCCAGAATGGTCCTGTATTTGGCTCCATCCATCTTCCCATCAATTTTAGCCATCTTCCCTGTCCCTGCTGAAGAAAAACAGGCCCAAACCATGATGCTGCCACCACCATGTTTGACAGTGGGGATGGTGTGTTCAGGGTGATGAGCTGTGTTGCTTTTACGGCAAACATATCATTTTGCATTGTGGCCAAAAAGTTCGATTTTGGATTCATCTGACCAGAGCACCTTCTTCCACGTGTTTGGTGTGTCTCCCAGGTGGCTTGTGGCAAACTTTAAACAATACTTTTTATGGATATCTTTGAGAAATGGCTTTCTTCTTGCCACTCTTCCATAAAGGCCAGATTTGTGCAGTGCACGACTGATTGTTGTCCTATGGACAGACTCTCCCACCTCAGCTGTAGTTATCTGCAGTTCATCCAGAGTGATCATGGGCCTCTTGGCTGCATCTCTGATCAGTCTTCTCCTTGTTTGAGATGAAAGTTTGGAGGGAATCTTGGTAGATTTGCAGTGGTCTGATACTCCTTCCATTTCAATATAATTGCTTGCACAGTGCTCCTTGAGATGTTTAAAGCTTGGGAAATCTTTTTGTATCCAAATCCGGCTTTAAACTTCTCCACAACAGTATCTCGGACCTGGTGTGTTCCTTTGTCTTCATGGTTCTCTCTGCGCTTTAAACAGAACCCTGAGACTATCAAAGAGCAGGTGCATTTATACGGAGACTTGATTACACACAGGTGCATTCTATTTATCATCATCAGTCATTTAGGACAACATTGGATCATTCAAAGATCCTCACTGAACTTCTGGAGTGAGTTTGCTGCACTGAAAGTAAAGGGGCTGAATAATATTGCACGCCCCACTTTTCAGTTTTTTATTTGTTAAAAAAGTTTAAATTATCCAATAAATTTCGTTCCACTTCACGATTGTGTCCCACTTGTTGTTGATTCTTGACAAAAAATTAAAATTTTATATCTTTATGTTTGAAGCCTGAAATGTGGCGAAATGTTGAAAGGTTCAAGGGGGCCGAATACTTTCGCAAGGCACTGTATATATATATACATATATATATATATATATATATATATATGTATATATATATTCAAGATTCAAGGTTCAAGAGTTTTTATTCGCCATGTTTGAGCGTGCCAAACAAGGAATTTGACTTTGGTAAATCACAGCCTCTGTTCAATATTTAGGTGACTAACAACACTCAGGACATGTGAAAAATGGCAAATATTCTCAAACATCCCCTGATCTTAAACTCCCAAGAGGGCAAGGAAGGACTCAAAACTTCAGCTAGGGGAACTGAGAAACCTTGAGAAGAGACCACAGATGGGAAGGTCCCTTATCCAGGATGACCAGGCTGCAATGGATGCAGGGAGGACACATAGTACAAACAGTGTAGACAAATTCAAAAAAGGTGTGGAGAGCAGGATGTTATTAAAGATTAAAGATTAAAGATTAAAGTCCCAATGATCGTCACACACACACCTGGGTGTGGTGAAATTTGTCCTCTGCATTTAACCCATCCCCGTGTCCATCCCCTGGGGGAGAGGGGAGCAGTGAGCAGCAGCGGTGCCGCGCTCGGGAATCAGTTGGTGATCTAACCCCCCAATTCCAACCCTTAATGCTGAGTGCCAAGCAGGGATGCAATGGGTCCCATTTTTATAGTCTTTGGTATGACCCGGCCGGGGTTTGAACCCACAACCTTCCAGTCTCAGGGCGGACACTCTACCACTAGGCCACTGAGCTGGTGGGCCACTGAGCTGGTTATTGCACAGTAATGACTCTGAGACTCTAAGAGTGGTGTGAGTTCATCAGAGCAACAGCCTGGGGGAAGAAGCTGTCTTTGTGTCTGCTGGTTTTGGCGTACCGAGCTCTATAACGCCGTCCGGAGGGGAGTAGTTCAAACAGACTGCAACCTGGGTGAGAAGGGTCTTCTATAGGGTGTTTCATAAAGTACGCAGTTTTTAAAAATGCAATAAATCAGCCAAAATCGATGCAAAATTCAAAATTTTTATTTAATTTCATTCAACATATACTTCAATTTAATAATGAAAAATGATATCGAGCATATGTCCACCTCCACTTTCTCTGCAGGCAGTCATCCGATCGTTGAAATTCACAGGGCTCACATTCACACTGTCTTGCACTACCGCAATGTTTTGTTGCGTTCGAACATTACGGTTTCGACCGGGCGATTTTCTGGTTGCAACTGACCCAGATTCTTTGAATTTCTGTACCAACCTCGAAACTGTTGTTTCGGTCGGGGCATTGTCACGTCCAAAGATCGCGCAAAGTTTACGGACAGTCTCTGCGTAGCACTCCCTGTTTTTGTAATGAGTTTTCACAATAAGAATGCGTTGCTCGATACTGAACCGCTCCATGGCTACAAAATGGAAAAACGACAAATGGTCTTCTAATCGGAGTGATAATAGTATATATATATATATATATATATATATATATATATATATCGGGCCGTGATCTCCAACTCTCACTGGAGTGTGAAGCGGTCGGGATGAAAGTCAGCACCTCCAAATCTGAGACCATGGTCCTCAGTCAGAAAAGGGTGGAATGCCCTCTCCGGGTCGGGAATGAGATCCTGTCCCAAGTGGAGGAGTTCAAGTATGTTGGGGCCTTGTTCACCAGTGAGGGCAGGATGGAGCGTGAGATCGATAGGCGGATCGGTGCAGCGTCTGCTGTGATGCAGACTTTGTACTGGTCCGTCGTGGTGAAGAGAGCCGAAAGGCGAAGCTCTCAATTTACCCGTCCATCCACACTCCTACCCTCACCTATGGTCACGAGCTATGGGCCGTGACCGAAAGAACAAGATCTCAGATACAAGCGGACGGAATGAATTTCATCCGCAGGGTGTTCGGGCTCTCCCTTAGAGATAGGGTGAGAAGCTCGGTCATCGTCGAGCCGCTGCTCCTCCACATCGAGAGGAGCCAGATGAGGTGGCTGGGCATCTCATTAGGATGCCTCCTGGGCGCCTCCCCGGCCGGGGAGGTGTTCCGGGCATGTCCCACCGGCAGGAGACCGTGAGGACGACCCAGGACGTGCTGAAGAGACTATGTCTCTCGGCTGGCCTGGGAACGCCTTGGGATCCCCTGGGATGAGCTGGATGAAGTGGCTCGGGAGAGGGAGTCTGGGTGTCCCTCCTAAAGCTGCTGCCCCCGCAACCTGACCCCGGATAAGCGGTAGAAGATGGATAGATGAATGGATGGCGATATATGTGTGTGCGTGTGCATGTGTGTGTGCGTGTGCGTGTATGCAGATACATTTGCATTATCATAAAGTCAAAGTTGTTTTGTTATGACTTCAAAAGTGCTGAAGCTTTTTCAACATTTTCATTCTGCTTAATAGGACAAAGCAATTTATTGTACTCACACGCATTCCATGCACGCACACACATCCACACACGCACACACACACACTATTAAGTCAATACAAGCGGTCCACACACAACAAATAAAATAAATAAATGTACAATCAAAATTGCAATTACCTGCGGAATTTGTGAAGGGTAAACAAATGTGCGCCACCCCCTTGCTCACACACGCGGCGTTAGCGTTCTAGTTAGCATGCTGAAATGAATACAGTTAGATCCAAAGCAATTTCCTTTTATTTATCTTAGCAGCCGTGCATAAATTAAGGCAAGGGCATCCGGGCAATTAGCATAATTACTAGGAGGCGGTCAGAGCCTCTGTGATTTCGCATGGCGGCGCGTGTGCGAGGCAAGGGAACGTGTTTGTTGTTTTCTTCACGTGTGTGAGTGGCCATCTCTTGTGGTCCTTCTGTTACGCACACACATGCACACACACACCTCGGGGTCCAGCGCACACGCGCGTATTATTAATATGCAAATAGGCTGGTGGGAGAAACAAGCGGCGGGCCTTGAAAACAAAATCCACGTCCGACAGGTGAGGTCAGCGACGCTCGCCGCTACCGTCAGAACACAAACGTCTTTTTATGCAAGGACAACTCTGCCGATAAAAGGCTCGGCTTACTTGGACACCTGCGCACGCGCACACACGTCACATACGTTGCCATTATGAGAGTGCTTCACTCGTGTGCGCCTGAGCGATTGAAAGAAAGTTCAAGTTGAGAGTTTATAATAGACACACATTGACATGCGTGGGGGGGGCATTATAAGTTGTTTTATTAATCGGTTATCGTTATTTTTTCTGCCAAAACACGGTCCTAGTATAATGTTGGTTTTTACAACAACATATCTGCCAATCGTCAGGTGAGATGGCTGCTGTAATTAAAGGGTACCTTTGGTCATTAGCCATATTAACATTTTTCTATTCTACGAATATGGCTTTTCTACAGAACATCTAATCGTTGTATTCATTTATTCCTACATCATTACTCACATTACCCTTAAATTTCAACATAATCGATTTCTTATAAAGGTAGTATATAGGCCTGATTGGGGCGCCCCAAAACGGAATCAACTTTGTGACGTCATATCCGGGGCGCCATATTTCTACCCCAGGCAGCAAAAGTGCCGGTCAAACAGCAATGTTTCAGGCTATATATCTCTTGTCCCTAAGAGGTGTTGTGTTATTTCTTTTTTGATATTGTACATTTACTTTATACTAAATCAGTGCCTGCGTTATACAGTTTGAACAAAGGTACACTTTAAGGTGCGCCTGCGCACGCATCATTCGGCTTACTCACTGCAATCATGTAGAGAAGCGCACACATCTGCTGCGCGCGTGCGCTCATGTGATACGTGGCCCCCTAGGAGCGTCACGGCGTGATCTTCACATCAATCCGCCATTAGACACGCTCGTCTGCGCGTCTCCGCAGGAAGCACGAGACCATCGCGTTTGTTTGCGCGCCAAACGGCAACTCTGACGGGAGGCTCCCCCAAAAGTCCCTACGTCAGTCGCCATCACAAGCACGTGTTGCCATTTGTTGGCCAACGCGTCGGTGCCTCCTTCAAGCGAACGCTAACGTGTGATCGCTAGCGCCTCGTGGCGGGCGGCACCCCGACGCTTATGTGGTATTGATCTCATTGGCTGATGGCGTTGACCATATTGATTGATTATTGACCCCGCCTTTGCCTTATTGTTGTAGTATGTTTTCTTTCCAGTCTCTGGATGGCTTTGTATTTGCACTCAACAAAGAAGGCCGCTTCCTCTACATCTCTGAGACCGTCTCCATATACCTGGGACTCTCGCAGGTCAGTCCACGCCGTCCATGCAGCTAACAAAATAAGCGTTGATGTCAACAAAAAATGAGTTGAGCGTAAGCGGCAATGCAACACATTCCTCATGATTGCACAAAGCGCAACTCTTATTGCGCTGGACAGTTTGCAGTCTGGGCTATGTAAGTATTATACTGCCCCCTGGTGGCCAAGATGTAGTCCGGATATCGCCGTCTTCATACCTCTTGGTGCGCAAAATGGAAATGCAGATGTTGCTCTCTTTTCTAAGGGCAACATCTGCATTTGAATCTTGACGTCCATACTGCCACATGTGTGTCCGTCTATTTTTTACGTGTGATTGCTTTTGGCTTCACTTTTTGTCTTTTCTGTCCAACCCTGTTTAATTAATCTCATTTGGTCAACAATGACGATTGTCAACAAATGAGCTTCCTTTACAATCTCATCGACGGGACGCACGCACGTCCGCTATTCTGTGTGTGCGTGTGCGCGAGTCAGCTCGCGAACGAGCCACGCTTCCCTATCCGTGCACTCGCCGCGGACTCCTCGCCTTAATGGAAGCACCAAGGTCAGGCTTGACCTTGACAAAGCTAATAAGTCATTAGTGACGAGCTGAGCGTGTACCCGCGTGTGCATCTGTGTGTGTGTGTGTGTGTGGGGGGGGGGGGGGGGGTTCAATACGACCTGCTCAGTGATAAAATTTATGTTTCTATGCCCAATGTTTACATTGAGATTTTCAGTAGTTTTCAATGTGGAATAACTATTTAACACAGCTTGTGCTGTAGAGCGCCACTATGTGGCAGAGATATGGATTGCATTGACCCAGTCACTCAAGTCACCAGCTGAAAAATGGCTCTGTATCTTCACCTGGCCTAGTTGGGCAAGTGGTCGGTGGTGACGTGGGGGCAGGATTATGCAAATCGGCGGCGCTGTGACGTCTCAGTTGGCACGTAGCGTCGTGTTAGTTGCACGTTCATTCCAAACAATTCCGCACTTGAATGGAGTTAGACGCGTACGTGGCTTGAAAATGATTGTGGATCTTCACCGGGCCTTTCCGTGCAAGTCGCTCAGTGTGACCTTCCAATGGGCGTCATAGGCGACCACGCAACTATCGGCTGCGCATCTAGGCCGAGGTGAGCTCATTGATCACGTCTTTGGCAGGAAACTTCAGCCTTATGCTGACTTTCACAATTAGCTTGATTTGTGAAAGTTGACCAAGCAACTGCTGCTGCATTAAAGAAAGCATGCTTTTTTTTCTGCAATTTTTGACGCATAAAATTTTACTGACATGAGCTCCGCCATTTTAACGAACCTGTAATTTAATTTTGTCTTTTCTTGCGTCGTGTTATTGCGGAAAATAAATCCGGTCGAGGACTCGTTGCTTTGTCAAAAAGCTTTTTTGGGGGACCAGCCCTCAATTTGATGGTGCCGCCATCAAGTTTAAGAATCATCAGCGACAAAGAAGATGGCGGATGGTGTGGAGGCGCCGTACGGTTAAAGGCTGCACGCCAACACGGCTAAGATAAAAGCCAAAGAACAAGATAAGGTTTGCTTGCACGACAATTAATCAATTATTTGATAGACATCATCAATCAATGCCGGAAGCGCAATTATTCCAGGGAGGGAGAACAAGGGAGGCAAAGGGAGCAGTCTTCCTATCCCATTCACCAAAGCCATCGCTGCGAGCAACTCTCGTGCGCATTCTCGTCCATTTTGAGGTGACCTCGACAAGGACGCTGTGTGTTGCAATTCTGCTCTTCAAAAAAGTCTCTGTTTTTTCCATTTGTCATTTGTTTCAGTCGCCTGCAAAGTTGCAAATGTCTGAGGTTTCCTCAAAGACAAAGAGCCAACTTTGGAAGAAACCTTTGCAAACTGCGCATGTCTATTTCTATCCATGTCAGAAACGGCCGATGGACCGCGTAAATATCAAGCAGCACAGGTGGATGCGGAATGCTAACCAAGTACGTCAGATGCAAATGAAGTCGATCATTTTTATTGACACGCCCGATCGATGAGCGGCAGAAGGTCAACGTTCCCCCTGGAGACTGCGACGCAATTTCAATCGAAACCCCAGAGGAGGTCGCACGTGTCCTTGGCGCACTGCCGGGCCACTGTGCGTGTGCGCGTGTGAGTGCCTTGCGAGTAGGTCCACACAACATATTAGAAAAATTATATAATATGCGTATGGCAAAGACACACAATAAGTTTCTCATGGAATCGTTTGCTTTGAGCCGAATTGGACCAGTGGGACGCAAACCTAAATACAGTGGAGCCTCGGTTTTCGAACATCCCGGTTCTCAAACAAATCGGTATTCGAACAAAAAATTCTAGATTTGTTTGCTTCGGATGTCGGACGAAATTCGGTTGTTGAACCTCGTGAGATGATCCAAGATGCCAACTGACTCCGTTCGTTATTACAATCTCTTTACTCTGAGGATTGCATCAACTCTAATCATGCCTCCAAAGGAAGCAAGTGGGAGCAGTAAAGCCATCTTAAAACACAAAGATGCTCTTAAAACAATGCGACAGTGAGTGCCCGGCACGCTGCGGTTGCGCAATTGGACCAAATTAAGCTCCTTGCGCACTGAGGTCCACTTAAATTTTGGAAAGTACATCAGGACATTAAAACTATTTTCTAAATTTCAGCGACGGCTCTGTCACAATAATGCGACCAGCGCGATGTAGTTGCGCGGTCGGTGACGCGCTACGGTTGCGCGTTCGGCGGTGCACTACAGTTGCGCGATCGGAAGAAATTAATAGTGTGTGTGTGTGCGGGTGTGTGTGTGTGCGTGCGTGCGTGTGTGCGTTGTGTCCCGATGGATCGCCACCTTTTCGTGGTGGGGCACTCCATGACCCCCAGAGCTATGTCGGCGGGAGTCTTGTACTCCTGGCAGGGTTACCTAAGCTGAACGGGTAGAGGCCAGACTAAGAGCGATCCAGTGCTCCGGGGGGGATACACATATGGGCAGGTTTCCAACAGACCGGATCTAACAGTCCCCTGCAACTGCACTCACCTGAAGGTCGTCTCGAGCTTCTCGTGCCAGTGGAACATGGTGGGTGTGGCCAAGATTGTGGGGAAGGAACTTGCGCGCCCCATCCCTCACACAAATCCACTCTTTGCGCAAGCTTCAGCTTCTTCTGTAAAGTCCTCTGGCGACAGGATAAAGTTACTGGGGAGGTCAAGGATGTGACTGGAGGCTCCTAGCTTGAGTCCTGCACAGGGGCGGCGTGGGTGTGATGGTCATTGGAAGATTGGGATTCAGGAACAAGATCTTTCTTCAGCAGCTGCCAATGTGACTGAGCTCACCCCAAATTGGGGAAGGGTCTGGAAAAGGTGACCCACACATTGTTTGTTCCTCATACATGGGTGGCCAACCGCAGCCACCAAGGCATCCCCTACTGCGGTCGAAAACATAAAGGAAAACACATGACTATGAATCTGGCTACCTGGAATGTCCGCACCCTCCTCGACACTCAGGACGGGACAGAGAGACGGACGGCGCTCATTGCACATGAGCTCAGGAGGTACAATGTAGACATTGCAGCACTCAGTGAGACTCGGATCTCTGGTGAAGACTCCTTGCCAAAAGTCGGTGAAGGCTACACCTTCTTCTGGAAGGGTCTCCCAGAAGGCGAACGGAGGTTCCATGGAGTTGGCTTTGCTATAAAAAGTAAACTACTCAATAACATCCCAGAGTCTCCCCAAGGCATCAGTGAACGGCTCATGACCTGGCGTATCCGCCTGGTGAAAGGCCGGTTTGCTACGCTACTCAGTGCGTATGCCCCCACCCTGGATGCTGATAGCAACATCAAAGATGCCTTCTACGATTCTCTTGCAGCGGTCCTATCCAGAGTCCCTAAGTCTGATAAACTTCTCCTCATGGGTGATTTCAATGCCCGAGTTGGCACAGATGCCAAGCTGTAGACTAAGGTAATTGGAACCCATGGGTCTGGAAAGATAAATAACAATGGCATTCGACTCCTTTCCCTGTGCTCTGAGAACCAACTTCTCATCACCAACACAATCTTTCAGCTGAAAAAGAAATACATAACATCTTGGATGCACCCACGATCCAAACATTGCCACTTTCTGGACTACATAATCACACGGCAACAAGACCAACACGACGTCTGCATAACCAGGGCCTTGCATGGGGCTGAATGCTGGACTGACCACCAACTGATCAGATCGAATCTGAGGATGAAAATCCAACCCCCACACAAAAAACAACAGCCAAGAAAGCGATTGAACTGCAGGGCCCTGGACTCTCCAGAGTGCACAGCCCACTACCGCAGCAAGCTGGCTACGGTACCACCTGTGACATGAACAGTGAGTGGGCAAAACTGAGGTCAACACTACACCAAGCTGCCTCTGAAACCATTGGCTTCACTCAGGAGCGCCATCAAGACTGGTTCGACAACAGCTCGGGAGAAATACAGGAGTTGTTGGACGCCAAGCGAAAAGCCCATGCTGCTATCCTCTCCAACCCTCTCTACATCGCTCCTCCACCATTACAAAACCACAAGAGCTGAGACACAGAAACAACTGTGGCTCATGGAAAATGAATGGTGGCTCAAAAAGGCCCAGGATATCCAGGGATATGCAGATGCTAATAACACCTACGCATTCTACGCTGCTGCAAAATCTATCTATGGCCCATAAAAGCGAAGCATCGCTCCAGTAAGATCTGCAGACGGACTCGAGTTATTCAAGGATAAACAACTAATTCTCGAGCCCTGGGCTGAGCACTTTGATTCACTATAAAATAAACCCCTCGGATCCATCAGTGCTCAATGTGCTCCCAAATCTCCCGCCATCTACCTCCCTTGATGACCTTTCCATGTTCAGTGAGGTCTTTACTGCAATCAGGAGCCTCAAAAACAACAAGAGCCCTGGCCCTGATGGAATCCCGGCTGAGATACTAAAGAAAGGAGGCTACCTTCTCAAGCGGAAGTTGTTTCACTTCTTAGAAACCATCTGGCACAGTAAGACCCTGCCTCAAGAATGGAAAGACAGCAACATTGTCACTGTCTACAACAGGGATGGCCAACCAGTCAGAGACTAAAAGCCACATTTTTTTACCGTGTTACCGCAAAGAGCCACATCATACACATGAGCAGCACATGAACATCACCCCATCCCTTCCTCTTACACACACACACACACACGCACACACACGCGCACACACACACGCACACACACACGCACACACACACGCACACACACCCCTCTGCTCAGCCAAATTTATTGTGTGACATGTCACGCACCAACATGATAATGACATAAATTGACTCCTACAGTACTAAGACCACAGCCCAAAGACCGCATTTTCAACAATGAACATTGTGTGCATTGTCTCACACAGACAAACTCTCAGTTCAACAAAGTCCACAAACAAAAACCTGTTTTTTCACTTACTATGTGTGACGGGACAGACCATTCGTTTTAGTTTGTCGTTTTCAGGAAACAAGATTTCAATGACGTAACTGAGGCATTTTTTAACGAACTCCTCTCCATTGTATGGCTTTTTAGCCCGTGCAATGTTCCAAGCCAGTTGAAACAATGCAAGCGTGACAGTCTCTGAGTGCTTCGTAATTTTTTTGAAGACTTTTCAAAGTGTCCAACTTGCGCTGAAGAAATTCAGTCCCTTTTGGAAAGTCCTTATCGATCTTAGCTTGAAGTGAGCTGAAGTGGCGCTGAAGATTTTAAGCTTTTAAATGCGCTAATGACGTCCGACATATCAGGCAGAATGGCTTGCCATTGCGTTCAACAAAAAAAATATAAACTTTCCCACTCTGTTAAAAACTTCCTGTGTTCATCTTCATATATTCGTTTAGCTGTGCATTTTGTCCTTGCCATTTTGAGAGCGAAATTGACACTCCTCGAATGGGTTTGTCCCTCCTCCTTTGCGGAATTTCACCTCACGCGCATGAGGGTTTGACCAAAATACCATATTGAACTAAAGCGAAGCAAACACACACATAAAATAAACACAAATGTTGATATGAACGTAAAAGAGCCGCATGAAACCAGGCAAAGAGCCGCATGCGGCTCGTGAGCCGCGGGTTGGCCACCACTGATCTACAAGAAGAAAGGTGACAAATCATCTTGTGGTAATATTCGTGGCATCTCCCTTTTCTCAGTGGCCGGCAAGGTAGTTGCGGAAATTATGCTCCCTCACCTTACATCTCTAACAGAGGGCATCCTTCCAGAGACACAGTGTGGCTTCAGAAAGAACCGAAGTATATGGACATGATTTTCACTGCCCGTCAAATCCAGGAGAAATGCAGGGAACAACACAAGGACCTCTAACATCACCTTCATTGACCTCACCAAGGCCTTTGACACAGTTAGTAATTGTGATTTGGTCTGGAGCATCCTCATGAAGTTTGGTGTTCCCCCCCAAAATTCTCAGCATTTTATAACAGTTTCACAATGGTATTCAGGCCTCTGTACTTGTAGACAGTGAACAGTCCCCCTCATTCCCCGTGAAAGTAGGGGTGAAGCAGGGGTGTGTACTGGCTTCAGTGATCTTCAACCTCTTCCTGGCAGCAGCCATACTCCTATTTCGTTAGTCCATCGCGGAAGATAGCAGTGTCTCCATCGAGTTTCACCTGCATGGGAGCTTATTCAACATCCGACGAAGATGGCAGACTCCAACATCCAGGAGCTGCAAAATGCAGATGACTGCACACTCCTCACCCACACCCCTGATAAAAAAAGGTAAAGACCCAATGATTGTCACACACACATCTGGGTGTGGTGAAATTTGTCCTCTGCATTTAACCCATCCCCGAGGGGAGCAGTGAGCAGCAGCGGTGCCGCGATGCCATGCAGCATGCACTAGACACCATGTCATCAGTCTACCGCTCATTAGGTCTGGTAATCAACACCCAGAAAACAGAAGTACATATCCAGGAGAGGTCCCCATCCCCGACACCCCCAGTGTTTACCATCAGCAGCACACCCTTCAAGGTCGTTGAGCAGTTTTGCTACCTCGGCAATACTCTGACCTCAATATGCCAGATCAATGCTGAAATCCAGGCTCGTGTCAACTCAGCCTCCTCTGCCTTTGGGAGACTGCGCTCTCGGGTGTTTGAAAATAACAATTTTCGAACCTCAATGAAAGTGTCAGTCTACAGGGCGGTGTGTGTGTCAACTCTGGTGTATGGGTCAGAACCCTGGACACTATACCGCTGCCTTGATGTATTTAACATCAGATGCCTTCAATGCATTCTTGGCATCACATGACAGGACCGGGTTCCTCACATGGAGATGTTACAGCGCACTGACTCCATAATCATAGAGGCAATCCTGGCACAGAGACAACTGGTTGGCTACACCATTCGAATGCCAGGACACCGATTGCCTCGTCAGGTGGTCTATGGTCAGCTCCTGTCAGCCAGCAGAAAGCCCGGAGGACAAAAGCTGTGATATAAAGTCCAACTGAAAGGGATACTGAAGAGGTGCAACATCAAACTCAATGAACTTGAGGCAGCTGCAGCTAACCGATCGCTGTGGCGCTCGCTGTGCCATGATGGGGTCATGTACCTAGAGTGTCGAAATCAACACTGGAGGGACCTGCGGAGGCGAAGACACCATTCTGCAGTTCCAGAACCATACCAACACCCTGATCCAGGCCTTACATGTCCTCACTGTGGCAGGACATGTGGCTCCAGGATCGGACTTCACAGTGACATAGAATAGCATCTGCGCCAGCAACGATAGCCACCAATCAGATCAACAAAATGGAAGCTACGTCTTCTTCGACGACGATGGACCGCCTAAGCAAGCAAGCGTGCGTGTGTGCGTGCATGTGTGTGCGTGTGTCGGGTGGCGTGTTGCTTGGCACCTCCTTCATGGGTCACATCATGCGATTGTTTTTAGCATCCTGTGTTTTGTTTGCTTTCATGCATCACATTCAATCGCACTCAGCTGACACGTGCCCTTGAGGCAGCAGAAAAGAGCTCATCTATTTGTCATCTTTTGAGCGGCTGACAACCAGAGTGTCTATTTACCTCGCATGTGTGTGCGCGCATCAAAAGTAATTCCTCCTCAGAGTGTGAACACATTTCTGTCAGCGCACGTTTTGCACGTTTGCATCTCGTAGCCAGCCTGAAACGTCCGCAACAGCCCCGACCATCGTGGCCGCTTCAAAGTCGATTCGTCAACAACTCGTCGACCGTCAAATGAATGGACAACTATTTCGATCGTCGCGTCACTGTTCAGAGCCTTTTATTTCTCGTTTTTTTTTTTAATGCAAGCCTCTCAACAATATATAGTCATTGGTCTTTGGATATCGTATTCCGAGGAAGTAATGACTGGCGGTTTCCTTCAGGTGGAGCTGACGGGCAGCAGCGTGTTCGACTATGTGGACCCGGGCGACCACGTGGAGATGGCGGAGCAGCTGGGCATGAAGGTCCCGCCTGGCCGGGGGGCGGCAGCAGCACTGTGCCGGGGCACCATCAACGAGGACGCCGCCTCGTCGGCCTCGTTGCCGTCATCGCCGCGCCCTGAGACGCCCGAGCCAGGTAACCGGCGCCGCTCGTTGCCGCTCATTGCTGCTGGTTGCCGCTCGTTGCTGCTCGTTGCCGCTCGGCCACCGGGAGCCAGTACTGCCGAAGCCAAACCAAGAGGAATCAATTTCTGCTTCTGCTGCGAGCTATCAATGCAAGTTATTATTAGCAAAGTCTAAAAAATCACAGAGGAGTGCAAGTGTTGTCCAACACGCTCATTGGTAACTCTTAGCAGTTCAATCAATCTTTTTTTTTCTTTTTTTTTTTATCAATCTTTTTATTTGACAAGTTTGAGCATGCCAAACAAGGAATTTGACTCCCGTAGATCTCGGCCTCTGTACATTTAGGTAGCTAACAACATTCAGGACGACATGTGCAAAAATTGACAATTATTCTCAAACATCCCCTGATCTTAAACTCCCAGGAGGGCAAGTAAAAACTCAAAACTCTTACTAGGGGAAATGAGAAACCTTGAGAAGAGACCACAGATGGGAGGATCCCTCTTCCAGGATGACCAGGCTGCAATGGATGCAGAGAGGACACAGTACACATAATATGGACAATCCAAAGGTAAAGCATCGAGAGCAGGATGTTATTGCACAGTAATGTCTCTGAGACTCTATGAGTGGTGTGAGTTCATCAGAGCGACAGCCTGGGGGAAGAAGCTGTGTCTGTGTCTGCTGGTTTTGGCGTACAGCGCTCTGTAACGCCGTCCGGAGGGGAGTAGTTCGAACAGACTGCGACCTGGGTGAGAAGGGTCTGTAGAGATGTTACTTGCACGTTTCCTGGTCCTGGACAGGTACAAGTCGTGGATAGATGGGAGGTTGTTCCCAATTGTCTTTTCTGCAGTCCTGATTGTCCGTTGCAGTCTGTGCTTGTCTTGTTTGATGGCTGATCCAAACCAGAGAGTGATGGAGGTTCAGAGGATAGACTGGATGATGGCAGTATAGAAGGTCTTCAGTAGCTCCTGTGGCAGGTTGAACTTCCTGAGCTGTCTCAGAAAGTACTGCCGCTGCTGGGCCTTCTTCCGGACAGAGTCTATGTGGCTGGCCCATTTCAGGTCACGAGAGATTGTGGATCCCAGGAACTTGAAGGTGTGTGTGGAAGTGGTGAAGGGTCTCTCCTGAAGTCCACTGTCATCTCCACGGTCTTGGGCGGGTTCAGATCCAGGTGGTTTTGGCTGCACCAGTGGACCAGCTGCTCCGCCTCCTGTCTGTACGCAGTCTCGTTACCGTCCCGGATCAGTCCGATGAGAGTGGTGTCGTCCGCATACTTCAAGAGCTTCACAGAAGAGTCGCCTGAGCAGCAATCGTTAGTGTAGGGAGAGAAGAGCAGTGGGGAGAGGACGCACTCCTGGGGGGCGCCAGTATTGGTGGTCCGGGTGTTGGATGTGATGGTCCCCAGCCTCACATGCTGTCTCCTGTTGGTCAGGAAGCTGGTGATCCACTGACAGGTGGAGGCAGGCACCGCGAGTTGGATAACCTTCTGGTCGAGGATGTCAGGAGCGATGGTATTGAACGCCGAGCTGATGTCCACAAGCAGGATCCTGGCGTACGTCCCTGTGGTGTCCAGGTGGTGCAAGATGTAATGCAGTCCCATGTTGACCGAATCATCCACCAACCTGTTTGCCCGGTAGGCAAACTGCAGGGGGTCGAGCAGGGGGCCCGTGATGTCCTTCAGGTGGTTCAACACTAAACTCTCAAAGGATTTCATGACGACAGATGTCAAGGCGACAGGTCTATAGTCATTCAAACCTGAGATGGCGGGCTTCTTGGCCACCGGTACGATGATGGAGCTCTTGAAGCACGAGGGCACCTCGCAAATGTTGGTTTGCATAGTTTGTTAGCAGGGGTGTCAAACTAATTTGTTTTGCGGGCCGCATTGTAGTCATAGCTTCTTTCGGAGGGCCATTATGACTGTCAACCCAAATCAATGTATGAGCACCTCATATTATATACAGTAAAAGCTACAAAACAAACTGACAAATAACTCGTTTTCAAATCAGACGAGTAAAAACTGGTCAAATTAAAAAAAAAAAAAATTATAATAAAAGTGAAGACATTTTGCAATTTTAGTAATGACACGAATTTGATGCACAATATGTCTTCGGGGGCCACCCAAAATGAATTGGCAGACCGTATCTGGCCCCCGAGCC